>NW_026940600.1:0-11950 GCF_032062105.1 Saccostrea cuccullata | reverse complement strand
TTTTTAGGTTTAGAACCCCCTCCCCTTTCAAATTGATTCCGATCAAATTAACAAAAAATGAATAAAATAATAATTTAATGCATTCTGTGTGTATTTTATCACCAAGAAATCTATTTGATTGTCATGTTCAGTTATTTTTTAACCCATATTACAAACAATCAAATTTGTAGTCTTTTGATGTATTATTTATTTCCAATAATTATAGAATTCTGGTTGGGATCAGTTGAATTTCGATCGGGATTGGCCAAAGATTAAAAAATAATGATTCATCTAAAAGTTGCAATAATTTCAATTTCAGTTCAAAATATGATTGACTAACATGTTTTCCGTAGTTATGACTAGTACTATAGTTTAACGAAGATTTTGACCAAAGGTTTGAAAAATATTCACAGAAAAAATGTTTAATTTTCATAAATATTTTTAGTAAAAAAAAAATAATAAATATCTAATCTGGCTTTTCTTTACATATTTTATTCGACATTCATGATGCATTCAATGACATAAAATTTTCAACTCTAAAGCATTTTAAATGCATATACATGTACAGTCATGTAAAACATTTTTTAAAATTATTATCTTCTCTGAAAAAATGAAGAAAAAAAAAATAATTAAGAGCTAATGTCGACCTCTCATTGGTGAAACCAGAACTTAATGGGGATTTCTTTAAAGATCTAAAAATAAAATTCCGGTGTGGCATTCCTACTTAAGGACAGGCAACTCAAGTGTGAAAAATGGCCTACCAAGTGCCGATTTATGAGATATCGTTTATAAGAGTGACATATAGGCTGCTTCAGTTGGTATTGTTATGCACACAAAAGGGTCCCTTACATCGTTTTAACAAAAAAAATGACCAAAAGAATATTCTATTCATACTATAAAGAAGGGCCCCGCCCCCAAGGCACCGTGAAAACATGAATACTGATAAAGCACTGATATGAAGTACATTAAACAGTGAGGTTCGTAACGGGGAATTAGCTCAAGTGGTAGAGCGCTCGCTTAGCATGTGAGAGGTACCGGGATCGATACCCGGATTCTCCAGAATTTTTTTTTCTCGCTCTGTCTTTTCTTTCATTTTTTTTTTTAATTTTTAAATATTGTGATATATGTATATCAACACAAATGTGTTTAATGTAGAAATCCTGTCTCCGTGTAATGCTTTTGTATAATAAGAATATTGATCGCATAGTCACTTAAAGTGATAATACTATCATATCAGTGAGGTCCTTTACTAATATTGGATATTTTTGATAAAAATTTTTATATGACAATAATAATTATCATACACGAATTTTGCCAACAAATATCAATTTTTTTTGCAGAGGACGTTATATGTATATAATTTTTTTTTTCTAAAAGAATTATGCCTATCCACTGGCGGATTTAGGGGGCAGCCCCCCCCCCCTTTTGAGTCCAAAAAAATACAAAATATTTGATAAATCAATGTTTTTTTGGTGTGGCTGTGCGCCCCTACCCTGACCTCAAACTGGTCGGATCCCCCTTTTCAAAATTTCTTGATCCGCCACTGCTATCTTGTATTACAATACGTGCGGCAATACATAGATTCACTAAAGCACTATTGTGCCTTGATAATTAATCGATTCAGCAAATCAAACCATTGGTTCGGATACATTTTCTAGGTCTGCGGTTTTACGTATTCTGACGCCATTAATTTGAATGATAAGCTTTTTTGATGTCGACTTAAGGGAGTTGTCTTTCCTTTGGCGTCGCTCACTATTCGTAAACGTAAAAAATGCCAATTCACAAAGTAACGGGTTTTTACCCATTTTTTTTCTTCAAAGTTAGTCATATTAAAAACAGAATTCTATCAAATCAGAAAATGCAAATAACTGCACCAGGTATTTCCATTGTCGGAAAATACTAGTAGCTCTTCAGAGCTAATGTTAATGTTTTTTATTGCTGAATCACCCGACTTTAAGGTAAGGAAATCCAGAGAAAATTGCATGTTTTTTTTATTCTTATTTTTTCATAGTTATACAGCATTTTAATTCAAGATTCTATATACTTTAATTGTTATGCAATACATTATGTAAAGAGCTAGTTTTATCAGTGCAAGACCTCACAGATCTCTTGTAATGTCAACTCATGCTAAAAAGCGTTGGTGTTAATAAAGACCAGATTACAGGAAATTCGAAATATAAGAAATCCAAGACATGAAATATTAAATGATAAGTATAATATATTTTATTATTTCAGGAAATCCAAATATATTAGCGTTTTTACGTTTTTTTTAACAACCAATCCCAGTTGAGTTCTCTTTTAACTCACTGAACATGACACAGAATTGATTACATTGCACTCATTTTTTTTTTTTTGTTGAATTTATGTCATTGATATTTTCTTTCACGCAGTTAATATTAAAGAGGATCTTAATAATACATTAGTAATAATTTAAAAAAAGGCCAAAGTGGCGAGACGTTCTCATCTAATGGATAACTTTTGAAAGTTTGTTCGATTATTTGCGAGTGTTTTCCCCCTCCTTTTTTGTTTGTTTTTTTTAAATTTAATTTCATTTCTTTGGGTTTTTCTTTTGTTTATTTAGATATTAAATATAAAGGGGGGGGGGTTAGACTGTTTTTTTTTTAGGTGCCATGTCGTAAATGTTTGCCAAAATGAACCCAATCATCTGATGTCATAATATCGTTAGAAATGAAATCTTTTTACACGGTCGTAATTTATGATTCACCAGCCAGGGATTGTTTTATTTTAGTTGAATTAAAGTTTCTGGTTCCATCAAAGACAACATTTGAAATACACTGACTGTGTTGTCCTTGGGGTCCTTCCTTTGTAGAAAAAACTGTACAGACTGTTCTCAATGACATGCAGTCTTCCACAAACTCATTAGACCTTTCTAACCCCAGCAACCATACCGTACTTCATCTACATTGAACATGCACGCAGACATACTTTTAATTAATGAGGACATTCGGAATTCGTGACAAATGATGAAAAGGCCCAAGTCTTACAATAAATCACGAGGAGTGTCTGGTGTATATCACCTGACTTCTGTTTCTCGTCAACAGCGAGATTAACCTGAGAATTGGAGGATTAATAAAAAAAAACCACTATATGAAACAGGGGGCGTCTTAAAAGGCACACGAAATATTAAATTATTATTAAATTGCCTAGCTGAGTAATAAGTACTGTTATAAACAGTGTGGGCTCAATTCTTTTCAGATCAAGTCGGTCCTTGCACATCGAAAATACTGTTTTAAATAGCGAACGGAATCTCAATCACCTTCTTGTGTTTTTATATAAATTAAATATATTTCGCAGATAAGAGGTTACCCCACATTTCAAAATTCGTGGAAAGGGGGATGGTCTCTGACATTCAAGATTGTTTTCCGTCCGCGTGCGATTGAGCTAGCTCAACATTTTACAGAATAATTCTAAATAATTTCACCATTTACAGACCTCTCGTGTTGTGATTATGTTATAAAATATAATAGTGTTTAACAAATGACAGTTTTGAAAAATAAATCTTTTGATTCATTTCTTTCTGCAGGATTAAAGTATTTCTGCCAGGGAACGCGTCTATGAATCCCTCTGAAATTTATTTTAATTTGAAATTAATAAAAGATATAGTTTATAGTACTGCGATGGTGAAGTTTGGTGGCGTGTTGTAAAGGCATCATCCACCTTTTCTCACAATCTGGGTCTTGAGCCCATGCAAGTCTAGAACTTACTTCACACAAGTACAACATTCTGTAATGGACGACGTCTGATTGGGAAGATTTTTTTGGATTTGTAATTTATGACACTACACGCTCTATGCGCTAAAATACCTCAGGTATGTTCTGCATATGAAACTATCTTCCTTCTTAAAAACATAACCTATTAACTGTAAATGTTGTATATTTATTAGCTTTACAGATATTGAAATAATTCATTTGTAACATTAATGATACATTCGGTAAATGTGTAGTTTATTTGCCCTTTTAAAATAAAAGAAAACGGAATGAGAAAAATTAGAAAATGACCAAACCTTCCACCCTTTCCTTCTTCCTTCTCACAACTCAATTATATACCTTTTTAGAATGAAAGGTATGGAGATAACGAACAGTATTCAATCTCAAAGTCCATAAAACAATACAAAATAGGAGCAGAGCAAACACGGACCCCCGAAACATCAGAGGTGGGATCAGGTGCAATGGAGGAGTGAGCATCCCCTGCTGATCGTCGCACCTAGCTGCCTTGTGCTCCTTGACATGATCGAAAAATAACGGAAAAATCCGTCGTCAATTCAGTGTATAAATAATGGACTAACAATAAGTATGAAAAGCGTCAGTCAGCATTTGACTCAATGTTAAATTGCATTTGCTGACAAGGTCATTGTATCGAGCACAGAAATTACGAAATGATGACTTTACTACTGATATTCTTTTTTCATCAACTTGCTTGTCAATAATTTACCTCGTTTTAGAAATTGTTCATATGTAGAGCATGCTCTTGCGTATCGAATCAACTGAGATATACAAACGCCATATGCAGGTGATAAAGGTACATTGCTGCATAAGTAAGGGACGTTGACGATAGAAAAGTTAAAATCATCACGTTTATCATAGAGTTTGGTTGTTAGATTACAATTAGCGTCTTTTTCAAGTAAAATATCCAAGTATGAAACAGAAGTGTCAGGCTCTGTGGTATCCTTTATCTCAAGCTCAGCAGGATATATCGTATCGACGTAGGAATGGAAATTACCATTATTAATTGACAATACGTCGTCGATATATCTAAATGTCGAGTTGAAGGCCACAGCAAGAAGGATGTGGAGATAACGAACAGTATTCAATCATCCCCTGCCGACCGGTCATACCCGCCGTGTGCTCATTGGCATGATCAGGAAATAACGGAAAACTTCGTCGTCAATTCAGTGTATACTGTAAATAATTGCCGAACAATTTGTACAAAAAACGTCAGTAAGCATTTCACTCAATGATAAATTGTATTTGCTGACAAGGTCAATAATTTACCTCGTTTTAGAAATTGTACATATATATAGAATATATCTATTGCAACTATATAATGAAGGTGTTGAAGGTATATTGCTACGCAAAGAATATACTATTGACGATTGAATATAAAGTACATATGCAGGTGTTAAGGTATATCGCTTTTCAAAGAAAATAAAATATAATACTTAAAGTACGTGTCAGAGCTGTGGCTGTTAGATCACTATTATCGCCTTTTTCATGTAAAAAAAAATCCAAAAGGAAACAGATGTGTCAGACTCTGAATTTCTAAAACGGTATTCTTGACAAACAAGTTCATCAACATATATATCGTCTCGCATAAAAACATCATTTCCATTCTTATCAACAATACGTTGTCAGATATATCAATTTATCATTCAGTGAATGGCCACAGCAGGTGTTTTCGTTTTTTCATGCTTTTGGACAGATTCTTTTTATATGAATACAAAAATAAGTTCTGTTAATAACGGGGCGCAATTGGTACCAATGGGAATTCCAATAGATTGTTGGAATACCTGGTCTTCAAAAACCACGTAGATATTTTCAATCAGAAACTCAAGCATCTTTTTGTCGTCAACTTCAGAGTACTTGTGTGTACAATCAGAATGTTTTCAACAAAATAAGTTAAATAAACAATAACAAAGTAAGTAAATTTACGTGTTTCATTTTTACTGAAAAGACAGCTGTCAATGATATCAAAAAGCCTGGACTTTAATTTATCATGGGGAATGGTTGTGTAAAAATTGAAAGGTTGAATTTTTAAGTGTCCTCATCTGATATTACAACACTTTTCCGAATATATTGGTGCACAGTACTCTTGAAGTTTCTCCTTTACTTCTGTTTATGTCTTAGTGAGGAGTAAAGAAAAACGCTCGAAAGAACATTTACTTTCTTTTACATACATTTGAAATTCTTCAAGTTCCAAAGATTAAAGGTCTGGGAAAGATATTTTTTTAAAGTATTTACAATGTGAACAATTTACAAGGTTTTTCAGGAGAAAATAAAAAGGGAATAATCAGAGAAAAAAAAATCACGGTAGATTTAAAATGTTCACTTTTTGTTTGAAATATCGACAGTTAAAAAAATAATCATTTTTTATTTTATCAGGGCATAAAATCATCGATCTTAATAATAACTGTTGTGAAGTAAATGATTGATGTAGAAGATATAAAGCAAGTTTTATTATTATTTCTTTAGAAGTGCTATCATTTACAGAGAATTTATCTTTCAGTTTATTTATGATCGGGTTTTATGTATCTTTGGTTAAAGTCTTTGTAAATCTTTGGTGCAACCAACTGTCTTTAATTTATTATAAATACAAAAAATTACATAATTTTTGTTAATTCTTAAAACGGTATCAGAACATGAATAAAATTCTGCAAAAGTATTTTTCACTCAAGCATACGAGATATTAGTCAAAGGTTCCTGTTGATTTCAAATATCATCATTAGGGTCGAAGAACAATTTTCAGTCCATATCAGTCCATTTTAGTGAAAGAATAATATCCTCTTTTCTGGACTCCCAAAATCAGCTGATAGAAATGCGAAAAATTAACCTGAGCCTGGGACCATCCCTTGTGATTCATCATATATCAGACATAATTATCCTAAAGAAGCAGATATGTCCTGTTTTGACAAAGGGGATAAAACAAATAAGGAAAAGAAGACGCATATTTAAGAAATTGTAAAAAAAAAAAAAAAAATAGGTGTTCCAAGTCCTTATGTTTTCAATATTTGCAAATTTTACTCTAACAAGTTCTGAGTTATCATTTAAGATAAAAAGGATATGCAAATATCTTATGCAATCCTTTATGTTAGTGGTATAATAATATTTTTAAGTTGACAGCAGTTGTAAAATTAACAGGATATACATATTGCATTTAACTTGGATTATTACGGTTTTAACCTTTTGCAGAAGAAACGGAAGTATCTGAAACTATCAACCAAAAGGTCTTAGTGCCATTCATAAAAATTACTTGCCGGACTTTTCAATTAAGTTATATAAAAGAGTTAATCTGTAAAAGTATAAAAAGCAGATTTGGATCGGGCTTGCTCACATTAAAACCTTACATTGACAAAGGTGAGCCAGGGATTCGATGATAACGTTTTTCTCTTCTATGATTGCTCATTTCTATAGCTATTTTAAAGGACGCTTATTTGTTTTATCATAAACAAAATAGCGAGGATAAATTTTATTGAATAAATTACTCCGGATTACAGTAATCTACTTCAAATGATTATTTAAACGTAAAAAAAATCATATAAGAATATCCTTGTTCATCGTGTTGGACCAAAATATTTTTATTATCAAAGAATATTTAAAAGATTTTTCGGGGGGGGACACTTTGAAATCCGTTTACTTTTACAAAGAAAAATATTTGTTATTATACATTGCTCAAAGTCTTCCTCAATAATGACCTCTAGTTCTGTCTCACAGGATGTTCAAGCTGTTGTGCTTCCTAGCTGTGCTCTCTGTAGCCCTTTGTGATGGCTATTATGGTAGAAAAAGATATGGTAATTACTATGGAGGCAAAGGACTTGGAAATTATTTTGGAGGACTAGGATATGGTAATTTCTACGGAGGCAAGGGAATTGGTTATTTTGGAGGATTAGGATTTGGTAACTACGGATATGGACCTTACTTTGGAGGTATAGGATTCGGTAATTACTATGGAGGCAAGGGATATGGACCTTATTTTAGAGGACTAGGATATGGTAATTTCTATGGAGGAAAGGGAATTGGACCTTATTTTGGAGGACTAGGATATGGTAATTTCTATGGTGGAAAGGGAATCGGTTATTTTGGAGGTTTAGGAGGTATCTATGGTGGTAAAGGATTCAGGGTAAGTTCGTGTGGTATATTGAATAAATCTAAAATAAGTACCAACTTTCCCTGTTCTAATTTATTCTAATTTTCAAATTTATAAAACTTTTATCGTATTAATGATTATTTTCTCTTTTTATTTTTCAGGACTATTATTGAAAATTGGATTGTTGATTTCCCATTGATGTGATTACATTTTGCTGATAAAATAAATGACAAATACAAAGCAATTTAATCTAGTATCTTATTGATTTATAAGAACTTGGCACTTTTGTTTTTGAAATGGGGAGGGAGAAACAATGTCTGTAAGAGACTTGCTTTCTGAATGTTTTAATTTGGATTTTTAATCAAAGAATAATTTTTTTTTTTTTTAAATGAAAAAAGTGTACACTAATAGTATCGTTTGGCAGGTTTACGTCTACACCGTTTCAAATAAAACTTGTTTTACATGTAATTTGATGAGAAAGTGAAACATCTTTTAATAATATATATTAAGGGCATAGAAAATATGTATACTAAACAAATTATATATTAAAATAAAAAATTTAATCCCAACATTCTACTTTTGAAATCCAACTCTGCCAAACAATCAATAAATCGTAAATTCCTAGGGGCTCTCAGGGAAGAGAAAATAAAACATTTGCACAAAACCAAAACCAAAAAAATTATTGGAGAAAAAGACATATTTACATACGAGTCAAAGATCGGAAACAATCAGTAGAGCATTGAAACTTTTTTGGTGTGACAGACTCTTATATTGCTCTTTATGCAGGCAACGACATCACAATGCCTACAAAAAAACCTGACAATTTAAACGTTATCACTGCGTCAAGAATACTTCTTACACTCTTAGAAGAATTTTAAATATGGAGTCAATAATCAAAAACTGAGTGTGATAGTTTACCTTTTTCTACAACTTTTCAATTGTCAATAGAAAGAGGCTCGTCTAGTGTTTAATTTAATTTTTCTGAAACTTTGAAACTTTGTTCCAGGGTACAAAAATCTCTCTTTATATGTAATTTGAAAAAAATCGGCCGCACATTTTTTGCCCATATAGTTTAAAATATGCCCTATTTGATCCATGTAAGAATATGATCAATTCGGGCTTTTTACATAAGAATATGCATTTACAAAAAAATTATATTTCCTTCTCTTCTTTTTTTCGTTTCTTATTCAAAATAAGCAATACTTCATGAAGCATATGGCGATAATGTAATAACAGTATTTAAGATCAAAAGTCCATAAAATAATACAAAACTGGAGTAGAGCAAACACGGACCTCCAAAACATCAGAGGTGGGATCAGGTGCCATGGAGGAGTGAGCATACGTTGCTGACCTGTCATACCCGCCGTGTTCTCCCTGTCATGATCAGGAAATAACGGGAAAATCCGTCGTCAATTCAGTGCATAAATAATTGACTAACAATTAGTATGAAAAATGTCAGTCAGCATTTGACTCAATGATAAATTGTATTTGCTGACAAGGTCATTGTATCGACCATAGAACTTACGAAATGATGACTTTCAAGGAGACTGCTGATATTCTTGTTTCATCAACTTGTTTGTCAATAATTTACATCCTTGTAGAAATTGATCATACGTAGAGTATGCTCTTGCGTATCGAATCAACTGAGATATATAAACTCCGTATGCAGATGATTGACAATACGTCGTCGATATATCTAAATGTCGAGTTGAAGGCCACAGCAAGTGTTTTCTTCTTTTCACGCATAAGATTTTGCATAAATTCTTCTTCATATGAATATAAAACTAAGTCTGCTTATAATAGGTCTAAATTTACAGCGCATCCGGTAAGTGCTCGCGACTCAATATTGAGTGAAAATTCTTGAAGAGACGTTTCACAAACAAACAAACAAACGAATGTGTTGTCCATCTTTGCTGACATTCGGGAGATATACAGCTATATGTTTTCCTTTTCTTAAAGTGCGAACCTAATATCTTACTTCCACTTCCTAGAAATGTTTTTCTGTATGTCTCCACTCAGTAGTTATAGTCTGTAAAACGTAATTTATATTCTTCCGTGATGTTCCTTGAGTAACTACTTCATTTCTTGATGGAATTCCATGAAAATCGACCCTTTTTATTTTTTGATTTCGAAGAATTTGTTTAGAGATCTCCTGCTCCATTACAAGCTTTTTAGAAGTCAAGTCCTAGAATACCATCGAAGCTGAATCCTCTACTATTACTTTCAATAATCTTTTTCAACTTTCCTATCTGCGTGACAAATTAATCTTTCTAAAAAATGAAATTTACCAATGCAATATATTAATCATTAAGCTGACAATGCAGTTCAACAATACACAGCAAGCTATGCAGTCTCAAAACATCAGAGGTGGGATTAGGTGCCATGGGGGGAATGAGCATTCCCTGCCAACCGGTCATCCCGCTTCTTGTCATGATAACGGAAAAAAAAACCATGGACTACTCAGTCTGTAAATAATGACCTAACAATCAGTATGAAAAAGTCTGTCATCTTTTGACTGAATGATAAATTATATTTGACAAGGTCATTGTATCGACCATAGAACTTTCGAAATGATGACTTTGAACGAGACTGTTGCTATTCTTGCTTCATCAATTTACCATCCTTTTTTCGGTTCGTTTTTATCAGGTGATCATTTTCTTAGATAGTAAGGTAAGAGGATTCTTCAGTATTAATCAATATTTGGTTTTCATTTCATTTTTCCAGCAAGTATAAATCTGTCTGCTTTTTCACTCTTGCCTTCATATTCACACTAATACATGAAATGATCGCTGGGTTTAATAGCATTATCAATTCTTTTCTTCAATAATGGACAGATTCTACAATGCATCCTTCCTTAAAGATGTATCAATTTTTCTTATTATGACATCTATACAAAATCTTTGTCTTTCAAGGAAAGTTTGATCTACTCTAATGTCGTCTCTCTGACTCTTTCTTTCTGTTGATTGTGCTTTCTTTATGGGTTTAAGTTTGTCTGAAGTGTTTACTTGATATGTAAAATTTCTGGATGACCTTTTCTGTCTTCCTTGCAGGTTCCGTCTTCTATGACTATGGTCTCTCTTTTCGGTGTTGTCACCAAACTCAACTGCAAACGATTGATTTTGTTTAAACTTTGAATCCTACTTTACTTGATGTGCAATCACATTAGAGAATCTACTAGTGTGACTATACAAGCCCTTTTCCAAGGTTTTCCCTTACTTCTGTTGTTACCAACGGATGCTCCGAACAAGAAAGTCCTCTGATAGTCTGTCCTAATTCTATCAAGGTATCTGAAGCTCTCTCAGGTCCTTCTTTTAATTAATTGGGCAGGGTAGAGGTAAGTTTAGCTTCGTGACCGAAATCTTACCTCTGGTTTTTTATAATTCGTACCGCTTACCAGTCTCTGAAGAAATTATCCTGCACTCCATGAGCAACACATCATAATGAGACGACTTCATAAAGCCCTTTCTCTTTGTTGGACCAATTATTGATAACTGTGGTCTAATCTTGCGAATTGTATGTTTTACTTTACCTTATTTTCCTCTTCAGTATTAGATAATAGTATCAAAGAGGGATTGTCTATATCCCCGGAAACCAAACCTTTTGGAGTTGATTCCCAGGGAATGATTCCTAAATCTGCACGGGAGGTCTAATTTTGAAACTATACACTGGCGGAAAATTAAGCAGAGCAGTGAAACAATCTCTTCATATACAGATGCGCATTCAATGAGTTAAAAGTGTTGCATTCGACTCGGATGAAAAATGATCACTCCTCAAATGGCACCTGATCCATCTCTGATGTTTTGGAGGTCCGTGTTAGTTCCGCTCCTATTTTGTAAAGTTTAATGGATTTTGAGCTCGAATACTATTCGTTTTTTCAACAAATACATGTATTTCATTCGTCTTCTTTATGACTTGCCATTCTTGTCTCTCTATTTTTCCTTCCTATGGACTTTTTTTTAATTTGTGTACCTAAACAGTTACACTGTTTCTTTCCAGTCTAGTATTCTTGTAGATATCAAAACTTTATCCCAAGGAATTTTTAATAAAGCGTAGAAGAGTTTAATACTTCAGCGATTTTATAAATTTCCAAAGTTCTTTTAAGTTTCGTATATTAGCCTTACAAACACAGACTACATTATTGCAAGTTTTT
>NW_026940599.1:0-11953 GCF_032062105.1 Saccostrea cuccullata | reverse complement strand
AATTTCATTTTATGATGAATGTATCAATACAAAAATAGGTTGCAAATGTTTATATACAAATTGTAATCATATTTCGTCCAATTTTCGCAGACACAGTCTAGCTACACATGTAAGAATGACTATACCATTACCATAACAAGTGTGGTTGTCTCTATTTTAATTGTTTTGATGGGAAGTCTCCTAAATTTTGTTATCTGGAGGAAAATGCACCGTAAGTAAATGTAAATTCCATTTTGGCCATTTATGTGTTTCTAACATCGATCCCCAGAAAAAGTTTATTTAAACTTCACATTTCAAATAAATAAAAATGTTATTTTTGGTCTTTTTAAAGTAAAAAGTAATACTTTTTAACGCATATGTTATGTAAGAAATACATAAATCGAAAAACCGTGTTTTTACCGAAACCTTTTAATATTGCTATCAACATGATATGACATCCTTTTTTTTAAAATATTCCTTCTGATATGTATTTAACCTTTTACAGAGAAAGGGACAGGTGTAGACACCCCAAATGACAAAGACTATTACAACAAATTCCCAGCTGTTGATATACGAGGTAAAATCAGATATACAAATGTTAAGGGAATTTTTTTGAACAAAGTAAACGGTGAAATTCAATGGTGTTAAATTCGATGTCTATATCCAACCAATACCACGACGGTATTTGAAATCATTGTATTAAAAGCTAATGTTATGGGTTTCAAAAAACTTTTACATTCATCCATGGGTGAATAATTATATAATTTGTCTACAAATGACCCAGACTGTCATAAATATGTAAAGCTGTTGTTAACCAATAAAAGTTCAATCCAATTACATGTATAAAAAAAGGTGTCCGGTATAACTTTATCGGAAAATAGTAATTTTTAAGCTTATAATTTTCAGATAAACAGATTGGGCAAGATATGTATGTATTGTTTTTTTTCACTTATATATTGAACTTTTTCACTTTACTCAAAAGCTTTCCCAGGATTGATTTCTGAATATTTTTTCTAATCTGACAGGAATATTTCGCCTTATGCAGAACTTAGTGAACTTGACCATCCAAACACTTATGAAGAACTTCATCAAAATGCAAAAGCAGGTGAAGAAATATAAATAGACGCATTGCTTATGTTAACATTTTAAAAATTTTGTAAAATTGAATTTCCTTTTCAGCTTTACTTACATAGACTTTTCTGATGATAAATGTCAGTACATATTTTTTATTTCCTATTGAGAGGACATCTGTCAAATTCTTCCAAGTAGAAAGTAGGAGTAATTCGGTTTTTATGCATTTTTTATCCCTCTTGATAGACCTTTACCACTATCACATTCATGTCGCACAACATGACGTTGAGAAATGGTTATATATTTAACATTGCTTAGGTACTTTTCTTATTGCAGTACAAGCTTAGAGTCAATATTGAACTAAACCCTTAGCACACGTACCTAAGATAATTAAGATTGACATATTTCTTCAGATTATGCTGTGTCTAACTCTGTAATACGTATGTCACAAGTATTTGACTATTGGTTTTTCTCACACATCTCAACTACAAACAAATGCCTACCATTACGCATTACTACTACGCTATGGAGGGGGAAAGGTTTAGTATTAATGTACAGTATATATATTCGGGAAAATCATTAAGAAATGTTGATGAGCAGCTAGATGTTGATGAGTCATATTCATGTGCAAATAACCTCATAAAAACATTACACCTTTGAAATACATAAAGGTTTAGGCCTATGCTGGAACAACGGCTTGAAGAAAAGTTACAGGCCACACCTCGCAAGAAAAGCAGAAAAATCTATACGGTCTCATCCGAATGTAGCACATAGTTAATTTTACGACAATCAATAGTTATGCCTATTCTAAGAAGGTACATGTAAAGATTAATATCTTGCAATTATATTTGTTTCAATCAGATTAAAAGTTTATATGGAACAAAAGGTTTCTAACATGACAGATATATTAAAGAAAAATGGATTAAAGTTAGTTAAAATCATGTGACACTAGGATGCCATTGTGATTAAAAATCCTGCGGTCAGTGCTTACACAAAGAAATTGTCATCATATCAAATTATATTTATACCCCCCGCTTGAAAAGCGGGAGGGTATGTAGGTATTAACTGAACTCAGTCCTGTGGTCACTGCTTTAACAATGAACAATGTCTTCATATCAACGGTTCTTGTGTACACGGATATTCCCCTGGATACAAGGGGCAAAACTGTAAAACAAATATTTTATTATTTATTTAGCTTTGTTTATAAAAGAAATAAAAAAAACGGAAATGTATTTGCACTTGAAAATTACGTAACCAGAAAAAATACTTGATGGTAAAAATTAAATTATAATCTTTATATTTTACATTTAAAATTATATCTTTTTTCGCTTTTTTCCCAATCGAGCCTAAGCAATAATAACAATATTTTCACAGTGTGAAATAGGGGTGTGTATGGAATCAACTGCAGCCAAAGCTGTTAACATTGTATAAACAAAACACAGTGTAGCCACGCCAACGGTACATGTCCAGGAGGGTGTTCTGTAGGCTTCAAAGGATTGCTATGTGAGAAAAGTAACGTATTTTGTATTTGAATGACAGTATATTGAGGAATATGTAATTGGCCAATTATTATGAGGAGTTTTCTTCTGATGCAATTCAAAGTTGTTTGACTAAGTGAACAGAAGGTAAAAATAAATGGTATATGTTGGAATACCACTTGTTGAATTACATCCAAGTTCTAAAATACAATTTATATAATGAGCCTTACAAACGAAGACAATGTTGTTACTTGCTTTGTCTGCAGGGACCAGTACGTACTGATCATGTAATCTATCCAATTCTTTTTTCACTTCTGCATTATTGAATACAGAATTATAGAGGGTTTTCAAATTGCCCCTCAATCTTTAAATACTCGATTTTAACATGGACCAGATACATTTAATCCATTCTGACAAAGTGTCAACGTCTTCTTTTTCATATCTGGCCCATCGTTTGGCGTAATTTTCAACAGAATCCATAATATTTATGAAATTTCGACGTCAGTTAAAGGATCGGGGTTCCCTATATTAAGGACCTTTTAAAATAAGTGATCTAAGCTCGTCATTATTAACTATATTTACGTCACCTGTAATAACGTGTCCAGCAGGACTATAGTTATAGGGCGAAGAAGAACATGAACACAATGGAGGTTATGCTTCAGATACTCGATATTCAGGCCATGTAATAAAAATTGTAAAAATTGTAATTGAAAAGTTTGGAAGCAATGGTCGATGTATATTTGCAGGAAATATAAGGTGCAGTCATTAGCTTGAAATATAGTGGAATACATGACTGGACCCTTTTGTGATTAAGAATATTACTGATATCAACAGCGTCACTTCCTTTACTGGCATATTAAAGTTTAAGGAAAAGACGGATTGGTTTTCTTCAGTACGACGTGCAGGTTTAAAAAGCCTATCATTTGCAATATCCATAATAACAGATCCGAGCCTATATTCTGGTGTCGAGGAATAAAAAATTTGACTTTCCTTGGCCTTTTCAAGAAAACTATTTAAAAGTTTCAAAGGGACAGAGTAAAGTTTGGTGCGAATATGATATAGATCTAACTGTTGATTTACATAAGGTAGTAGCAAAAAAAACATTGATGTAACCATCAATTGTCGCCCGGTAATTAAATAAAGTAAACACTGAAAATGAGCCTTGATCATCAAACCGTTTCGATATGTACATCTCCCACCTTACTTATATGTATAGAGCAGACCGGTCTTCCGGGTTGCAATAAATCAGAAGAGACATCGTGTATCACAGGTTAATTGTAGGACCGATGCCCATGGCTACTCTTAGGTCTCCGTGTATGGTAAAAAAAGTCCCGTCATATTTATATTGTTACACTGTGGACGGATAGGATTTCCAACACTATCGATATTGTCATTACATCCATAGGGAAATGCTGTCCCTAGTTTTCTAATCCAAAGAACTTTATTCGGTAATAACCAATATTTGCCCCCCAAATCAAACTTTGATGGAGATATATTTAATTAAGTTCTTAAACAGGGGAGTATATGCTGACTTCAAATCACTGAATATTTTCATAAGTAATGACGCCATATGTACGTAATGACGTCACAGACATGACGTAAATTTCAGTTTTTTATGAAATTCACCGAAAAATGTACATATTTCGTCGATATTTTGAGTAAAAGTCACCGAGCGCATGTGTGTTCAGGATCAATATTTTAATATAATGTGTAGAATGATAATATCAATGAAATATGTCAATACTGTTCCTGAACAAACTTGCGCTCTATAAATTTTAAAGCTAAAATTGTTGAAATTTTGTCCATTTTGTCCTCTTTCTGAAAAATGATATAAAATCGGACTAGTTTGTGACGTCATAAAAACAAAAATTGTGAATACACTGCTTTGACACCATAATATTTTCTGTTAATTTATATTTCTCATATAATTTATTGAATTCAGCACATTTCAGGAAGTTTTCAAAATTTGACTTTTGTGGGGGCAAATATATGCAATATACCGCATATAGTTCTTTCTTCACGTTATCTACGGAAAGATATACACAGTGAAGGAATGTTTGGGTGGTGATAAATCTTTTGGAGAATTCTAATTTGCATTTACCAAATAGAATGATCAGGTAAATTTAAATGTTTGAAAAAAAACTGATTACCCCCGTGATTTATTTGAAATCGATGACCTGATATTCTTTTTTAAGTGAACACTTTGTTTCACCAACATAAACAAGTCCAAACAGAGTACATTCTATTCCATAGACAAGAAACAGAGTACATTCTATTTCATAGACAACATTAGAAGATTTGCAGTTCAGATTTTTCCGAGTTTTGGTAAAGAAGCTCTGTCCAGTAAGATTACTGGTGAAAGAAGTGTTAATTATCAAAATGGCACAGGTTTTACTTTTTTACAGAAGGATATGGAGATAACGAATATCCAATATCAAAGTCCATAAAACAATACAAAACAAGAGCAGAGCAAGCACGGACATCTAAAACATCAGAGGTTTGATCAGGTGCCATGGAGGAGCGAGTATCCCCTGTTGACCTGCAACATCCGCAGTGGGCTCCTTGTCATGATCGGGAAATAACTGGAAAATCCGTCGTCAATTCAGTGTATAAGTAAGTTTGAGTATCTTTCGATATTTTGTTTTAAAGAAAAGCCGTACGATGTCATATAAGCAAACATCCTCCGAGACGGTATACAGCAAAACTCGTTTTTGTTATTACGAGTCATGAGTCGACGTCTTTCAGGAAACAAATATAATATAACGCATATATTAATGACAAGTGGCTTTCCAAAAAAAAAAAAAGACTGCAATACGTGGACCATACCATGTGATTCTAACCGAAATTCAATATAAGAAAATTTCTAGGTGTAGTGAATATTCATGTAGGTTTGTTCACATTTCGTACAATGATCTGCTTACTTTTGACTGATTGTAGTCTCAAAGCAAAATTGTTAAATTTTATCTCCGATTAGACATTAGGTTTTTTCAGTTTCAAAACATCAGGCTATTTTGATACGTGTAACCCATAATTGTCTGGACTTAACACATGTTCTGGATTTATACAGACGAAATCTATCATTGGAAAAATAGATCTGATGGTACACGTGTAGCACAGCTCTGTAGTACGCAGATATTCTTTTGTCGGAGCCTCCCTCTCCCACATTAAAAACCGTTGCTACAGACCTCTATCAAATAGTTATTATTTTGCGAGCCTTGATGCACAAATCTAATGCCGGTGAAAACTTGTTTTATCTATTAGTGTTCTTTTGAGCAAGAAAAACTTATGCTGCAAAACAAATTAGTGCAGAAAAAAATAAGATTTTCCATTAGAATTAACCGATATGTATTCATAAAAATTTGATGCGTTTTAGCCTATCGCCATCTTGGACTAGAGTAACACACTTTACCTTAGTCCGTTTCTACACAGTGAACTTGGGGAATACATATCTAAAAAATATGTTTATACTTGCATTCATTTTTACGATTTTTTTTTTCATATCGAATTTACCAAAAACAAAAGAAAACTAACAATAACGTAAATGATTGCGTGCACTTCAATACAGTTGCCTCTGAACCTTTGCCATTTATAACTTAAATTAACTCAAAGTGCCTCAATCGGCTCCCTATCTGTAGGACGCAGTCAAGCACACAGCCTTGGAAAGGTAATTGTATGAAGACATAAAGATGAAAAACTATACCTACAGTGAATTAGCTTCCTGATTTACAGCTTGTTGAAATCAGGAAGGAAAGCTCCAAAATCTATTTATTTTTCACCTCTGCCGACGAGATGTATGCTTGCAAGGGTAAGATAAAATGCGCTTGATTAAATTTGGGTGTATTTCTTCATTTTTTATGCTTCAAGTTTTAAAAAATGCAATTTATCAAGTTTTAAATCTTATTTTTGTTTTCACATACAGAGCTCTATCTTGGACTCTAAATATTCGATTAATATTCATATATTTAGACCTATCAAAACGTTAAAACTTATAAACAAGTTTTAGTCAATAATGTGCTTTTAACGTGTATGGCTTCAAAAAATAAAAAAAGGATTTACAATATTTTAAAAAACTTCCTCAATAACCGCTTCATCATGATTTGACATATGAATAAAGATGTGTCCTCAGGTGTTGTACAATGAAGTTTGTTCAATTCATGACAACCGAGGGTAAGACGGAATTCAACAGTGACTGTTGGCCAAAGTATGATATAGGAATATACTAAAATATATCTTTAATAAGACCCACGGGCTTAACGATCACAATTTAAAATCTACACTAAACAAGGACGCTTCCACGTAAGTTTCAGCTTTTCTGGCCCAGTAGTTTTGAGAAGAATTTCAAAGTATTTACTCATATACTTCAATGTGAAACTTTTGTTCCTTATTTTGGCCTCACCTTACCCCAGGGGTCATGATTTGAACACTGGCCCAGTGGCTCTTGAGAAGAAAACTTTTAAAGTTTTTTCCTATATATTTCTACGTAAAACTTTGATACCCTTTTGTGACCCCCCCTGCACCCGGGGGTCATAATTTGAACAATTTAGAATATACACCACCCGAGGATGTTTCCACATAAGTTTCAGCTTCTCTGGCTAAGTGGTTCTTAAGAAGAAGATTTGTAAAGTTTTTTCCTATATATTTCTATGTAAAACTTTCATACCCTTTTGTGGCCCCGCCCTACCCCCGTGGGTCATGATTTGAACAATTCAGAATCTACACTACCCCATAATTCAACCACATAAGTTTCTGCTTGTCAGGCCCAGCTGTCCTTGAGTAGAACATTTTAAAAGTTTTTCATACATATATTTCAATGTAAAACTTTGATTCTCTTTTGTGGCCCCGCCCTACCCCCCGGGGTCATGATTTGAACAATTTAGAATCTACACTACCCCATAATGCTTCCACATAAGTTTCATCTTTTCTGGCCCAGTGGTTCTTGAGAAGAAGATATATTTAATGCCTCAACTTATTTTTGTCTTTTCTAAATTATATCCCCTTGTGAAGGGACCTGGCCCCTGATTTTCACAATTTAAACTCTCCTTTACCCAAGAATGCCTTGTTCCAATTTTGTTTAAAATTGGCCAGGTGGTTCTTGAGAAGAAGCCGAAAATGTTAAAAGTTTACAGACGGACGGACGGACGACGGACAAAATGTTATCAGAAAAGCTTATTTGAGCCTTCGGCTCAGGTGAGCTAAAAAAGCGATCACGGTAGCCTAGTGGTAGAGCCTTCGCTTGGTGATCGGGAGGCCCGGATTCGATTCTCGTTCGCGGCGCCGCGTGAAACCTAAGGCGTAAATACAGGTAGTGACTGTTCCTTCGCCAAGTGCTCAGCATTAAAGTGAAAGTCACTGGTCTTTTGGATATGAATTTAAAATTGTAGGTCTCGTGTAACGGCGTTGGCATAATAAAGAACCCTCTCTGCTCATTACTTCTGAGTGCCGAGTATAGGTCTAAATTTGAATCCCTTTTCCGGCATATGGTGACATCTCTAAATGATCGAGTGAAAAATTATCGATTAGAACGTTATACAATAAGCAATCAATCAATCAGCCACTTTTCCCAGAGTATCACCCGTGAATTCGTGATGTTGGGGCCATGAATTTATAATTTCGCTTAGGGATCAGTTTTTATTACAATCATGCTAACAGTTTGACGGCTTAATATCGAGCAATACATTTAAGATTGTATTAATTTTGGTGGTTTTAGCCCAGCCCTAAGGTCCTTTGGAGAAAGGAGACATCAAGATTCAAAATATGCTTTGTTTGTTTCTTTTCACTACATCACTTATATATATATATTTTTCAGAATTGATAGAAATGCTTAGGAATAGCAAAAAAATTATTAGTAATATCTCTATGGATACATCTTGAGGTTGAGGATAACTTAAGTTTAAACCCCGTTAACTTTTCAATAATGAAATGATTTTTTTGTTTTTTTTCCTTACAAGTGTGGATGAGCAATATTGCTCGGTGGTCTTTTGTTATTTCTTTTATTATGATTTTTCAGAGTGAAGAGAATGACTCGCTATATCCTCCAACTTATCGTGTGTGCAACGTATACTTGTGCATATAGTAAGATTGTAACATTTTAAGTCATGCTTGTTGAATAGATTTTTTTTAGATCTGGCATGGGGGCTAGGAAAATAGACAAAAGCCGTCTCACTTTTCTTTGAAAAAAGGGAAACTGAGATCAAAAGTAAGCTCGTCTAAGTTTTATGGCCCCCGGCCAGACCATATATTATTTATAATGTATGAAACATTTTTTTAAAAATCAATATAACTTTATTCGATAAAGATAGGGAAGTGTTTGTGATCATTGCTGTATCATTAAGAGGATGTGTTCAATTATATATTTTTAAAAGAAATAAAACAACGAATGAATAAGGCGTGCTTAAGTTCTTCTTTAAACATAATGTTAAAAAAAAGCAAGAAGATTGAATTATATTTACTCTCGGTTTTGCAGAGGATATTTTATTTTTGCATACTTTAAACTTCGAATTCTAAAACAATAAATTTATTTCATATCTTTTTTTTTTTTTTAGACAATTAAGCATTACGGAAACCTGCCTGGCAAAAAAAAGATTTTTCACAATCCTGGGGAGCAGACAAGGCTGTGGATGGGATGTATACTGACCGTAGTGCTCTGGGTAACCAGTGTACAATATCAGCAAACAAACAACAGACAGCAGAATGGAGAGTAGATTTACAGAGTGTGGTCAGCATCAGTTACATCAACATCTTCTACAGGACGGATAACAGACAAAGTATATAGGAACTTCTCTCATAATTAGACAATTTAATTGTGTATTAATTAAGAAGTTTACCTTGAATTGATATGTACATAAAAAACCCACATTTTCGAAACTTGGAAGTGTGATCAATTTTTTTTTTCATATGGCATATATAAAACACGATGTTATATAATTGACCAAGACGTATATGAGATATATTTTTAAATGTTTTATTAATATTGGTCAGAGAACAAGTTATCGATTCCAGTAGAGTCACAGGAAAGAATAAGATGTATCTGTGAAGCACTGATCCCCTAGAGTGGAAACTATTGGTGATTATTAAAGTTTTTTTCAGATGCAATTCAAACTGCTAAGGTCATGATCATGATCAAAAGGTCACAAGTGATTGTATTTAATGAAAGGTCTTGTCAGGTGTATCACATCTGTGATATAAGAAAGCCTTGTGCTAACTATTCAAAAGTAAAGGCCAAGGTAAAAGTCTTTTTAAAATTTCTTAGGTCAACGATTATAATCATTCAGATGAATTTAAAGGCCTTGTAGCACAATAAATACACAGTGGAGACATGGAAGCCCTTGCATCAACGGTTAAAAAAAATTATTATTAAGATTAAAGTGTGTGTGTTGTAGTTTCTTTTGTAAAAGTGAGTCAGACCACGAGGTCAACTTCAAATTTGGTGATGCCAAAAGAAGTTTTATAAGTGCATGTTTTCCACTTTGCATGCAAGCAATGTAATGTTTTGTTGTCTCACCGCAGAGGAACCTTTACATTTCAATTGACTAGTTACATATTCTGTGTCATACATATACATGTTGCTTCTATTATATTCTTTCTGATTGTTGTAATATATTAGTTCATAAGTAAAGCTTTCTCTATGTACGATAGACTTAATATATCAACCGTGATTTCTCCATCACATTAGATAAGTTGAGCAAGAGTTATTTTAGCAATTCTCAATCAAATCTGTAATTATGGATTTCTTGTACGAGGGTTGTTCGAAAAGTTCGTGGACGATGCCCATCTTCGTTATATTAATCACTGGAAATTCAAAACAAGCACATTATAATATGTAAAAATATTTGTTTTGTTGATATGTGAAGTTTCATTCCATTCGATTTAACACAAATAGATATACTTCATTTTAAAATCAACATGTTTTGTACCCGCGGAGCACACAAAACGGCAATGTAACGTCAATACATAGCGTCGAGAATTTATAATAGATACTATACCTATACATTTCACACAGAAAATTCCAATGCCCATTCATTAAATTATTTTTTAATATTTTACAATTACTTTTTAAGAATCGATCTCATTGTATAATTTCCTTTGTTAAGGTTTCAATTTCTTTTAGTACTTAACTCTGCTTTCTCAGGATAAGCAACTCTGAAGCGCCTTTGTCTTTCATTTACGTTTCAAATTTTTAAGTTTTGTTCAGATGTTTACAGTAAAACCGTTTCTTCACAGGTCATCCTCGTCCGATACAGAGTCCCTGTCACTCAAATATTGCCTGTGCTATTTGTACACACATGCACAACTCGCTTGTGACATATTTTCTTGATTCCTTCAACAATTTTAGAGTTTATTCAGGATTTTTGCTCAGAAAAACACAAATTGCTTCGGTACATGCTACTCCGTGAGGTCATCATTTTTGTCGTTTTCAAATGGACAACTTATCTTCTCAAGTTGATTTCTTTTTAGCAAAGCAAAATATAAAACCATAATTTGGTACACTTATCGATGTAACAATTCTTAATTTGAATTTCTTGGTAGTTTTTCGTTTTTCCTCCATTTTACAGAGAATATGACTGTAGACATTATTTATTGTATTGTCTGTAACTGACTAAATTTTGACCTGCTCCGCGATCCGATTTTTGCATTTTTAAAATCTGGATAAGTTTTTAATCAATCGTAATATTTTGTCAAAATTAATACATATCATTTGGATTTATTGTTAAAATATTTCTACCAAATCTGGATAACATATGACGTCAAATAAAAAAGATATGACAGTTGTCCACGAACTTTTCGAACAACCCTCGTATACTTTTATTCCGTCTTCTTTTAAGGTCCCAGTCATTATGTGGGAAGATTTGCTGGGTTTTTTCTCTATGTTTCAAATACAACATCAAAATCAGATGGTCATCTGTGTTTTCATGAGATTCAGACCGTTAACACTACACCTGTAGAGGACCAGAGGATCAACTGTTCTGTTCATGGCCGTTATGTCATCTACTATAACGAGCGTTCTACGGGTGTAACTTATCCAAATTACTACTCCGAATATGCCTTCAACGAATTATGTGAAGTTGAAGTCTACGGTAAACTCTTAGATTACGTGTATTGCATTCCTTTATTATTTATGTTTTTGCTGTGAAAGATTTTGGGATGCATTAATTTTGCAGTGTCTGTTCTTCTATCTGTCTGTTTGTCTGCAAAATATGTGAAATATTGCCATTAACGTTTGCTTGGGTGGGGCTTTTGCTTTTATATTTTACTTATTTGACTAGATTTTTCATTGGGTACCACGAAATTTGACTTCCTTCGAATTTTAGCCACATTTACAAAACACTTTTGAAATTAGGAATTGAGGGCCGAACTGAGTTAATATTTTAATTTATTTGTTGACGTTATGACTCTCTTTAGACCAATCAAAGCTTTTCTTGTTAATC
>NW_026940598.1:0-12247 GCF_032062105.1 Saccostrea cuccullata | reverse complement strand
CGTTTGTTGGAACTTTTCATGTAAATAACGCTTCACAATACGGACTTATGGCTTATTGTAACTTGCTTATCAGGGAATTTACGAACTTTCGCGACAATAGTCAGGATTCTGTACGCCTCGATCGTAATCACTGTGTATTTTCGCGAAGAGAAATCGGTAACTCGCAATGGCCTACCTTGGGCTACAGTCGTTTTATTTTTAAGCTTACATTTGATGAATAATCGCTTCTACGATGTTTCTAACGATTTATTATACAGTTAGCGGTGAGGAATTACGAATTTCAGTGTCCTTTTCTGCCAGCAATGGAACAAAACTTGGATTTTCGTTGAGGGTTAGCTTTTCAGTGAAAAGCTAAGGGGGGTTAGCTTTTCAGTGAAAAGCTAAGGTGGGTTAGCTTTTCACTGAAAAGCTAACCCCACCCCCCTTCTACCGGAAGTAAATCTTAGACTTATATTATGACATTGAATAACAATAATAAATTTATACACACCAAAAAAAAAAAAAAAAAAAAGAAATATAGATAGAAACATTGATAAAAAGATAGAAAATACAAAACATAATGAAAGTCATTTGATATAAACATTTTTTCTTCATCTAAGTAATATCACTTACATTTAGGCATAAATGTCACTACCATTTTTATATTTTAAGTAACTAAGGGGTAATAGGGCACCTTATAATTTATTCACAGGAAAAGGGTGAATTCCCAGAAAAATAATTATTCCCAGATAAAATAATTCCTTGTTACAATTTTCAATTTCTGCTTTTACTTTTTGAGAATGCATATATGTATACGTTAACATATTTTTTATTTTCAACTTTAATAACAAACATAAAAAAGAACATCAGGATATTCAAAAAACAGTCAAAAGAGCTATGATGTCTTTTTTGGTAGTAATTAGCATTGAAAAATTGCCTTATGACAAGTCGCTTGAAATCATTAATCCACCCTTACCATAGGATTTTCAGCATTATTGAATCATGATTAGTTTTTAGTCTGCATGCCATTTATGGCTTGAAAGCAAGGGCTTTCGTGATTAAACGAATATACGAGGGTCATTCAAAAAATACGTAGACAATGCTTTTCATCGTCATATGATTATTACAAATTTATAGATCAACACATTTTCGTAAACATAAACAGTTATTTTGTCGAAGTGTGAAGTTTCATTCCATTTTACTTTGTGAACATTGCATTTAAAGAAGTCGGTTCACTTTACGCATAAAATGGCCCTGTAGATATACTAATTGATTTATTAACACTTGATTCTCTATTTGAAGCTTTTAAGTAAGGTAGAGAATTGGTACATTCATATACTATTAAAATCTTTCTCCTACTAGTCCAGGTCTTGGAGAACTGGCTCTTTGAAATTGCAATGTTCTTGAGTTTTATGTAAACAGGTAAAATTGAGTACTTTCAGTGAAGAAAAATAATATGAGCGCACTCTCTGATCTAAAAAATTAAACATGTCCATTAAGTCTCAGAAACAATTCTATCATTTACTAGTTGCATATTTTAGATCAGAGAGTGCACTCTATATCAAAAATCAAGAAATAGCTTTAAAAATTGGCAGTTTTGAACACTTTTTCAGAATATGAGGAAATTGACGCATTTCGTGACGTCATAATGCACTGACTAGCCAGAATATGACGTCATTTTTTATTGATACACAGTCACCAAAGATCTAAGTGATATTTAATGCAAATGTTAACTAAAATTATGCAGTTTCAGTTTTTCAGAAATTCACAGGGCCAAATAAGGCAAAAGTGAACCTTGTTCTTTAATTGAACTTTTTTGCACAACACTCGTTTACAAGAAATACATATACTTGAAAATATACCTTTACAAGATGAAGATGAAAACTTACAAATGGATATGAATTAATGAGAACAAAGTTTGTTAAGGGCCGCCACACTGAGTATTTTTTCTTAGCAATATGTCACCCCCCATCTATTTTTTACAATAACTGATTCAGCGACCCGACCTCATCCAAATTTCCCCCGCCCCCGGTTTTGTATTTGAATTCTCTTTTTAACTTACATGTCGCTCCTAACTCAGTCATCTACTGACGTTTCAGGTTCCCTGATCCTAGTAGATTATTATGGTTTTATCTTATACTTATATGAGGGAATAGAGGCTCTGAGAGAGAGTTGATTCTTTGATGTGTTTCTGAACTTTGTATAGAAATAGGATCCCGTTTTGCATCACATGGTGTTTTAGAATTTCTTATTAACAAATCTTTTATAATTTTGATGAAAAATTGTACCTGCAGAAGAGGTCACTTTCATTTCTTCTGTGTCATCATCTGCAATCGGTGATGGCACATCCATCTCTTCTGCATCTTCTGAAGCTGAAACAAATTCATTCCGGAATAAGTTTTCTAAGAATTTGTGTACTAATTCTAAGGCATCTTAGGGAAATGAATAGAATCAGGCTAATTGCAAATAATTTGATTTTGGCTGTAAAGCATCCTTTGATTTGGATGAAAAATTAATCTAAATTGTATAACTTGAAATCTTTATAACCTAGTCACAATGACTTAGTATGTCAAAATTGTATCGGTCCACTTAATGACATTACATGTATGTTTAAATTATGGACAATTTGAAGGCATTTTAAAGAGAGAAATTGCTTTATATTCTTAATATAATATATAAAATTAAATGATATAGAATGAATCAAATAGCAACCCAAATTATACTGCTATAACTTGGGTTGGTTGCTATTTAATTCATTCCTAAAGGGGACTTATTGCCCTACCTTCGCTTAGTATGGCAGCTGCCATGGTGTTCCACTGCATGGTTGACAAGACCTGCTTGAGAATGTAAATACACTTCTTTGGCCGCCCCTTCAGTCTTCCACTGCATGGTTGACAAGACCTGCTTGGGAATATAAATACACTTCTTTGGCCGCCCAGTCTGACACTGTGGTTGGTTCCCCCCCCCCCAAGCTTGACCACTTCCGCCCTCACAGGTTTCTGCTAATTCACCTGGTCTGCCCTCACTGCCACGTGGTCACCCACTATTGTTGCCATTTGATCCTCATGCTGAAAAGTCAGATTAAAGTGTAGAATGACATAAAGAAGAACTTGTCATTAAGGTCATACGCAACATAGTTTGAATTTTGTAGGGTTCTTCCCTGGAGTTGAAGAGTTCCACTAAAAGAAGGACCTGTGTTCAAATATTGTAATGTCTATATATGGATTTGTACACCTTATCTCAAAAAATTTTTGATGAAAAAAAAATCTGGAATTTATGTTTTATAATTTTTGAACATTTTTATTTGAATAATGCAAATTTTTTCAAAATTCGATATCTTTTCAAAACCTCTGGTAAGGCATGCTGATTTTTTGTCTATGAACATGTAATTATATTATAAGTTTAAATTTGGAATATCTTGGAAATCTATCAGTAGGTAAGGTATGTTGCGTATGTCATTAAACCTGTGAATAAAGATTGCTGTTATCTTCACCCTCTTTAACATATAATTTTTGTTATATTTTCTCTGTTATTGAAAAACGCTATTCTTAATATAAATGGAGATTCTATTTCATAAAAAAAAATTAACTGCAGCTTTTTACAAATATTTTGTCGAACATATACCTGGGAGTTGCACACTTCCAAAATTTGCAGAAAATGCAGAATTCCCCATTGTCCGGGTTTCTGCCCTGGTGACCTCTGCGCAGGTTGGCATCAGGCTCTCTTGGTAGTATGGGATGAGGACCACTTTGAGGTAATTGATGACAGTCTGCATCAGATCATACCGATGAGCAGAATTCAGGAACTAGAACAATTATTTAAAGATACAAAAAATTATATAAGAATAAGGAAAGGAGGATAGCTAATGTAAACAATAAAAGTCTATATATTCTTTTACCATGTTCCATTTACAGATACTTGTAATAAATGATAATTATTAAAGCAAATCATACCATTCTTGCCAGGGCCATTGGCAGGGCAATGCCTTCCAGGATCCTGATGTCCATCCTTAGTATGGGCCGTAGGTTCTCCACTTCTTTGTTTACTTCAGTTGCTGTCAGTGAGTTTAGATGGCACAGTCTTCAGCTGCTGTCAGTGAGTTCAGATGGCACAATACCACAGGTTCTCCACTTCTTTGTTTACTTCAGCTGCTGTCAGTGAGTTCAGATGGCACAACACCACAGGTAGCGCTGAAGAGGCATCCCAGACAGCATCCTCAAGGCATCCCAGGCAGCATCCTCAAGGGCTTTGTCATCCCTAGTCTTCTTTTGGTGGTTGGTCTTCTCTATCTTCATGACGAACAGTCTGCTGATGTACCTAAAGTGTACAAACATTAAATTAAAATTCTATTGCAGTTGTTTTGTAAAACACTCTTTGATTGGCTGATACACTGATGTTTGAAGCAGTAAAACGAGCATGAACGAGCGTGAAAGCTTTTTCATTGTGATGTCATAATAGTGCGACACAAAAAATACAATGCTCCGTGACGTATTTCATGTAACAAAATTCAACAAAATAAGAAGTCAAAAAGAGACAATATGCATTGATTGCATTAGAATGGGAATAATTATCTTCTATTTTGGCATTTGCAACCGTTAATGCTGATTTAACGGTCGCAAACATCCGTTTTACCGGCTCCGCTTAGGTAAAACTCAGTTTGCGACCGTTAATCAGCATTAACGGTCGCAAATACCAAATTAAAAGATAGTTATTCCCTAACTTATATTCAGTTAACTGACTGTAAAGAAGTTCTATTTTCAATGTCATGAATTTTGATATGTAATTTACTTTTTTTTACAATTAATAATCATTAAGGATTGTAGAGTCAAATCCTAATCTCACGTTAATTATGCCAATAATCCTTATCTCATGTTATGCCAATGTCATTGGTATATCTAATCATGAAAATCTTATTCCTTTAAACTAAAAATATTTACTTTACGAAAGCCCATTGAGCTCATTTTGGTAGGTAAAAAAAATAAATTTTTCGCGTTATAACGCGAAACTTTCGCGAATAAACGCGTAACTTTCGCGTTATAACGCGTAACTTTCGCGTTTTAACGCGAAACTTTCGCGTTATAACGCGAAACTTTCGCGAATAAACGCGTGACTTTCGCGTTATTACGCAAAACTTTCGCGTTATAACGCGAATCTTTCGCGAATAAACGCGTAACTTTCGCGTTATAACGCGAATCTTTCGCGAATAAACGCGTAACTTTCGCGTTATAACGCGAAACTTTCGCGATATAACGCGAAACTTCTGCTGTTTAACCAAGACATTTGCTTAAGTCTCAACTCTCTTTTGATTTTGTGATCAAGTTTTTTTTATTACAATGATAAGCATTTAAAAGCTATTTTAAACTTGGACTATCTCAGGCTACAAGTTTAAGTTTTCTTCCTATTGAATCTATCTTTACCGTCATGGATGGTCCTTCTCAGCGCTGCTCAAAGAATTCAAAGATTATGCGAGTTTTCCAAAAGTTAAACTTCAATCCCTATTATTATAAATATAAAGATTATGAATTTCGGGGAAAATCACCCTTTCCGGCGTCTTTATTTATGCACTCTCTAGAAAATTTGGAATAATTTTATTTTATAAAGAACAAGATCTCAGAATTGTGAAAATTGGATAATAGATTTTCATTTGTCTCCGTTAGATTCACTATAGAAATACGATATCGGGAAAATATTGACAATTCATTCAAAGTGTACAAACTCTGCCGAATATACCTTAATAGTTTTAATTTTTGGCCCTAGTCCACGAATTTCTCTATAACCCCTCCGGATAAATTTGTAATTAACAACATACAATTATAATTGTTATTTAAATAGCATCATATGGCCCGTTAAGCTCATGAAATGATACACTGTTCATTAACTTTTAAGTTATGTTTCTTTTTAGTCTAAAATGATTGATTGCTTAATTTACTAGTGGTACAGTTGTGCATGCAGAAGGTGTAACTGATTAAAAAAGTTTCAAGTGGAGATTTTTCTTAAAAAATAATCAGTCTAAAGAATTTCTTGAATTTAAAATTTGAAAAACATGTAAAAGAAAAAATCATTTTATCAATTGGTAAGGTTTAAAAATAGAAGAAAATATTCTGATGACTAATCTATTCTATTCTCGCATCATTTCTCCAGTACATCTTCTGAAGAAATTATATTTTATAAATTAGTTGCTGAGAGTTCCGGTCTGTTTTCTTGTTCTTATCTGTCAATCAAGATCAAGGTTCCTAGGTATCATTATTATATATGCATATTATTTCGCGAAATAACGCGAAAGTTTCGCGTTTATTCGCGAAAATTTCGCGTTATAACGCGAAAGTTACGCGTTTATTCGCGAAAGTTTCGCGTAATAACGCGAAAGTTTCGCGTTATAACGCGAAAGTTACGCGTTTATTCGCGAAAGTTTCGCGTTATAACGCCAAAAATTTATTTTTTTTACCTACCAAAATGAGCTCAATGGGCTTTCGTATTACTTTCTACAAGGCCCTTTATTAAACTTCAAAGACTTTAAATCATATCAAATGCATAGAATGATATTTGCTTCATGCCTTTAATTTATTTCAAGCAGCATGTTGATGGTTATAATTAATTCTTAAACATTTTCTGGTGTTATCCTTCCTGACTAATAATCAGACTAATTAAGCCTTTAAAGATTACATTGAATATGAAATGAATATAAACTTAAATCCTTACTTAAATGCTGCACTCAAATCGAAGTTTGCTGTCACAAGACAACCAGTTGGATTCATCATTGGCCTTCCCTTGCACCTGAAAATGAAAATGAAATAAATTAACAATTTTATACAGATGGTAGGCATTTGTAAATAGTTTTATTATTCTATTTTGTATGGAATATTAGGAGAAAACTTTTTATTATTCTAATTTGTATGGAATAGGAGAAAAGTGACACTTGTTTCACAGCATTTGTATGGTGAATAGAACAAAATTACTACACATGTAGCATTGGCAGATTCAGGAATTTGTAAAAAGGGGGGGGGGGGGTGTTCCAACATTTTGACCTATTAGGTACTGTCTGCAACATCTACCGCTCCCAATTTTCACCCCACTGCCTAGATCCATCCTGTGGACAAAATTTTTAAACTTGATATATTCAGCAGTAAACGGAGATAGAATACATTTACATTTTCAAATATCAAAAAATTGTAGACGGGAAAGAAGAATAGGCAAACATGGTAAGTAAGAATCTATATGATAAAATTAATAACTTTTTCCCCCAAAACAAGCAAAATAATTAGTCCCCTAACGGTAATATAATTCAGTCAAAAGTATGTCAAACGTAATGAATATACTTGTTCTGTGAGTATTCAAGGCACAGTGCAAAGAAAAATCCGGAAAAATCAAAATTGGAAGGACAGACAGGTGGATAGATGGACCGAGAGTAAACTAGCAACCCACCCTCAGCAAAGCGAGAAAGGGAGACTATTAATACAAAACAATTGTTTTATTAACCCAGTATCACACTGTTATCTATAGCGAATGCTCTATCCACTTTAGACATTTACTTTTCTGGTCAATTATACTGGAGTGACAGATCTAACAGAAATATCGTAAAACTCTATAGATGTATTTATCATAGAAAAACTTTGATGCACCAGATGCGCATTTTGACAAGTCTCTTCAGTGATGCTCAGACCAAAAATTATTGAAAATCTTAAAAAGATGAAGAGCTACAAGCATGGATCGAAAGTGCCAAACATGAGTCAAAATCCGAACAAAGACCAGAGCTATGCCTGAGGGGGTCCTTTATTTCTAAAATGTATTACATTAAAATTTATAAATCCGTTTCATGCTAGCACTGGATTACAAGACAAAGCTGGGCTTATGAATACCCTCGGGTTCTAAAAGTCCACCAGCAGAGGCATATTACTAACATTAATTTTCAGTTATAATTCTCCCTTTGCTACAAGGATATAATATTTTGATAATACATTTTTAATTTCGTAGACACACATAACCAAAAAAATGTGGGAAGGGGTATCCGCACATGAAGGCCTATCTAGAATTTATTTTACTTTAAAAATATACATGTACATTACATGGGGGAGGGGAGGGAACCACCCCAACCTGTTTTTTTTCCTACAAATTGTAAAAAAAGAAAGAAAAAAAAGTAAAATTGGACTCCCTCTTTCAAAAGGATTATTATAGCTGACTCTCTCTAAAGATAAAACTCAACGGTAGACCCCTCCCCTACACCGGGCCGTTCACAAACTTGAGAGTTTAAGCATAGTTTTGGGTATTTGTATCAAAATTAATGAAACTGATAATCACATACATAACCACCCCCAGTGTAGTTCTGAAACGTGACGTTAATGTGATAAATATAGTCTAATAGGCCCCTATGTGTTTTATAAAATTTTTTAAATTCGTCCGTGAAAAAGGGGGGGTCCGGACCCCCTCTGGATCTGCCCTAGTGTAGTAACTTTTAATTAGATACTACCAACACTTCTTGTACATCATCTGTAAGGTGCATAGAAAAAAAATAACTTAAGCTCCATTGCCAAGATCAATAGCCAACTGGGACACGTCATCAGTGGAAGTGGGATCATCCCACACAAAGGGCAGACTACTTGATGTGAGCCAGGATGTAACAAATGCCAATGTACATGTGCCAGGAACAAGAACAAATAGATAAAATACAGTTGACCTTCAGATATCCGGACGCCAGATATCCGGATGCTTCAGTATCCGGACGATTTTTCATCAGGACAGAATTTTTTAAATGTTATTTTGTCTTGTTTAACTGGTGATTCAGATATCCGGATGCTTCACATATCCGGACAAAGAATGACTGCACTTAAGCTATGAGAGTTGGAACGCGATGTTTTGCGCAAAACAAAATTCCAAAATTCATTAAATTTGTGTTTAATAGGTATTAAACAATATCTTAAGAGCAGGTTTTGGTATATTATATTACATGAAAGTATTAAATAATGCCGAGCGACACTATCTTTTGAGACGGGGGTCTTACAGTTTTGTCGCATTTCTATTGTTATTCATATGCATACCAGTTTTCAACGACTTTGTTTACATCGAGCCGCAACTTGACCATTTTTCTTATTTGCACAGAATGTGTATTTTACTTTAAACCTATACATATCCAAAGGACAATGTTGGTCAAGTTGCGGCTCATATCTAATTTTTAAAAAAATGTACCCAAACTTCGCTCGAGTTAGCTACTAAATCAGCAGGTCACCGAGTGTCAGCCCATGTGACCCGTTTGATATTATAATCACTTTTCTCACGTGACATTCAAGTGTTCGATACGCTTTCATTGTGCCAGTCGTTAGAATTTCTTTTTCTATCTACTTACATCTTCAAAATATTGAAGATCCTTGCGTAAATTTTATCGGCGTCTTAAACTTAACATTGACTTCTTTCACTACCGTGTTTTTGTTCGAGGTATTTCACAGGAAAAGGGTATTATTTTGCTGATAACAAGCTGTACATATAGCACTGTATATAGGTAATATTTTGGCTTGGGTGGGATATTATTAGTAGTATAAACGTTTATTAAAATCAAGCAGAGTTCCCGAAACTAGTCAAAAATATGTCGGACAATTGTCCTGTAAATATTCAAAATTCACCGGACAGTTGTAAAATTTACCGGACATTAGTTTTTTGTATGTAAATTTAACATATTATAGGATTGGAAATTGTAACGATATAATAAATAATATGTGTAAATAAAAAGATGGCAAATGCAGATTTTTTTTAAAAAGATTATTAAAATATTTTCTATAAGGCCAGTGTATGCAGGATTTGACGTCGCCGACGGCGTGTGATGACCAACGCTTAATTCATCGTATAAAATTATTATGTCCTTTCTGACAGATTTTTTTTAAAAATTTTTTTTAAATAAAATCAGCAACATGACAACTCTTGGTTGATTGTTTGGAATTAGTGGGAAATATATGTTGTTTTCCAGGCTTTTTTCTTTTGGATTTTGGATTTTGGTATTTTATGTGCCAGGAAAAATATTACGTAAAATATCAAACTCGTTTTAAAAAGCCTGGAAAACGTCCGATATTTCTGACTTGTTAAAATTTATTATACAACCTCCACACAGTTAAAAATATGTACAATGATATAAATATATGCAAATTTATCATGAAAATGATGATTTTAAGTGAATTTGTTGTCGTTTTACTACATTCAAGTCAGTCCGCTATTTTTAGAAAAGGGGAAAAACGCGCATGTATTTTAAATGCTATCAAATACATTAAAAAAAATCCAGAAGTTGGTATAATATTATCATGCTAATAGATTAAATTATAGAGAAAATAATAAATGGTAACAAATTGTCTGTAATCAAGCAGAAATAGCAGGCAATTCTTGCAACCCTGCAAATTCGTCCTTCAAAACGAAAGTAGATTGTCACATTTTTTTACTGTCAGAACTACAGAGTGCATATATTTATCAGAGGGAAAATATTTGTTTGACAGTGTTTTTAAAACTGTTTTTCCTCCCAGACTTATGGAAATTATTATTTTAATATGTAGCTTTTTATATTAGACAATCACCGTCTACATTTTATTTAAACGGATCTGGCGCGCCCGTGACGTTTTTTTCATTCCTTTAGTTTTGCATTTGTTTATTGTCAGGACAATTGAATTAAATGATTTTGTTAAGATTATATGTAAGCGTTATACAGTCTGTAAAAAAAAACCATCGGACATTTTGACCGATAAAATTAAGATTTTACCGGTCCCATTCAAAGTTTACCGGGGATCCCCGGTGGACCGGTGCGTTTCGGGAACTCTGATCAAGGTAAGTACACTTGGGGCTAGTTCTTTGGGTGGTTGTTGTAGCTTTTCGGAGTTTGTTTTGGATTTTTGTCATGGCAAAGAGGTACGAGTGTATAGTATGTAAGAAAAAAGCCCCTCCGAAATCCCGACGAATGTTAAAGGGGAAAACGCATGCAACGTGTAGGGAAAATCTTACTATGTTGCTCAATAAGAGAGTAACGGAAGATGACTGCATATGCAATAGATGTCGCCTTAGATACAGCAGGGGGCATTTGAATTGTACAAATAAAGAAAAAGAAAGTATTATGGTCAGGGTGTTTTATATGGGTACCAGGTCTACTCGGTATTGTGCTGTCTGTGGCATGAAAAGAAAGTCTTTGAAACGAATCCATTTAGCTGCTCGCAAAGATGTTTTCATAAAGCATAACGTCATATTTTATGAGAATGCACGTTCGTGTTTACATCATTTTGCTAACGAAAAAAATCAACAAATTAAATTTTCAGATATAAAAATGTACTCTTTCCGTCTCAAACGTGGCAAAACGTCTCTGACATCTGAAGAACTTTTGCAACAGCTGTCGACATGCAGGGATCTTCTCGAGAAATCAGAAAATTCGAGAATTGATTTCGAGAACTCAGATTTACTCAGTGATGATGATTACTTTTCTCTTACTGGTATAAGTCGTAATCAATTTGACAATATCTGTAGCTATATCCCTAGAAATAGTTTCCGAAATCGTAAATATACCTTCAGAACTGCTCTTGGGATACTGCTCACAAAACTTAGAACTGGGCTTTCAAGTAGTGTTCTTAAAACGTTTTTTAATATAAACAATAGTAAATACATTTGCCGCATTATCAAAAGAGCGAGAGAGGCCTTGATGAAGTTTTTTGTGCCCAATAATATTGGATTTGACCATATTTCTCGACAGAATGTAATCAAAGAGCATACGACTGTATTTGCAAGGGAGCTTTTGGCATCTGGATGTACTGATACAGCAATACTTTTAATCGACGGTACTTATATATACATTGAAAAAAGTTCAAAGTATTCATTTCAGAGAAAGTCGTACAGCATTCACAAAGGTCGCCCGTTAGTGAAACCAATGATGATAGTTGCTTCAGATGGTTACATTGTATATATATTAGGACCGTATTTAGCAGACGGCAAAAATAACGATGCTGCCATACTTAATAAACATTTAAAAGGGGAGGGTTATGGAATATTAAAATGGGCTAAAAGTAATGACGTTCTTGTTTTAGACCGCGGCTTTAGAGATTCTCTAGATTTAATACAATCTGTCGGGTTACGTTCAGAATCGCCATACTTTTTGAAAAAAGGTCATAAGCAACATTCAGTTCAAGAAGCAAATACTTCTAGATTGGTAACGAAAATAAGATGGGCAGTGGAATCGGCAAATGGTAGAATAAAACGCTGGCAATTTTTAGCAAATGTGGTCCCCAACACTCAAATACCTTTTATTGGGGACTATGTA
>NW_026940597.1:0-121263 GCF_032062105.1 Saccostrea cuccullata | reverse complement strand
CCACTAAATCAAGCTATTTCAAATAATCCCGTGCTAACCTGAATGCGTTGGAGTCCATTCTGAAACCGCGTGTGTTCGATAGTGGTTGCGAGCTCGATATGAACAACGAGCGGTCAAGTTGAGCCTTATACATGACACAGCCGTGGGAGGAGTTTATTTTTAATCCATTCATTTGATTGGCTGAGGTTCTGTTCTAAGTCAGTAAGATCATATGAAGAGACATCTTCGTCACGAAAAATGGGCTCCGCTTCGCTCCGCCCATTCTTCATGACGAAGATTTCTCTCATATGATCTTACTATTACAAAGAACATAAAACACGAGTTTAAATACCCTTAGAACCGAATCACCGCATGCCGCAAAATAAACCCTAAAAGAGATTTAAATGTAGTAAAGCACATAAGTGAGATAACAGATATTACCAACGTAATACGTACTAACTGGATAGCCGAATCAACACACCAACACGCACACTAAAGCAACAAGGTTCGACTCCAAGGAACACCAACCATCCCCCCAAAAAAAACACATTAATAATGTAACCGAAAAGAAATTTATGTGGTTAACAAAAGATATACCCGGTACTATCTGAATGTCATAATTACCCAAGAATTTCAAATCCTGGACAGAACTCCTGCTTTTGATAGTCGGAGAAATAGCTTTTCAGAGCTAATTTTTCGATGTTTATGTACCCAACTTTAAATAAATATTATCTCATCTCAGTTCAAGGTCATTAAAGATCATTACCGGCCGCCAGGAGGCGGTCGGTTATATGATATGAAAGTTTTAAGTCGCTGTGCGTTTCTGCGGAGTTAAGAACAATTTAAATAAAAATATTTAACATTGATATAATAGTATATTAAAAAGAGCGTCTAAATATTTAACAAGAACGCACAATAAATATAAAATTAATTTTTTAAATAAAGAATGATGTAAATATTTCATCCAATCCTGATTGAGAAACTTAAGGCCGGTATACACGATGAGATTTGTAGCATAATACAAGTATTATAATACTTTTGTATCATAATACTTTCTTGTACTCACGATAATACATATCTTATAAGATTGTAAATAAACTACGTATTCCAACGTGTCTTTCACCGCCATATTTCTCTCTGTCAAAGTAATAACAATGGAGGATGCGGCTCTGATAGCAGTGTCTATCATCGTACTATGCACTGAGTGATATCTTCCACACGTCATTTTGCCCTTCCCATTAAGCCACGAGTTTTTCGATGTCTTTACCTGTAAAGTAGACCATTATCATTTATCATGTGTATTTTTTACTAATGATAAAAATGGATGACCCCTAGTGTCATTACATTTCATTGGTTGAAAGTGATGGGTTAGATAAGACTTGTAATTAGGAAATAGAGCATTGCTCTATTCTTAATACAGTTTTATAAGATTCGAAAAATCTTATGATACACTGTATTAAGAGTGTATACACAGTAAGATTTTGTATTACAATACAAATCTTATAATACAAATCTTACCGTGTATACCGGCCTTCAGACATGTTTGAGGTGCGGAGAAAATTAGGACATGTGTTGGGTATAGTCTAAAGCAAAGACCGCGTTATGTATATTGTACAATTTTACTTTCTCTATTTAAACAGGATTTATTGTACGTATTTATTCTAAAATGCCGTGTACACATGTACATATATAAAAATTTTCAAAAATATGGTTAAATGTTAATTCATCAAAAGACCTAGCAGGCTTCAGAATATTACAAGATTTTGCCCTTAGCAGACGAGGATAATGCACGTTTTACAATGTGCCAAGAATTTTCCCGCTACAACTCAAAGAAACTGAAAGAGAAGAAAGTAGAGGGAGTTTAGTTTTTTCCTCTAAGAGAGAGCAATGAGCCACACATATTTGTTGCGTTTTTATTAAATTAAAACTACACTGCATATCTAGTTGTAGATTATATTAAACTTTAGTTTTAAACTTTTATTGTGAATGCCTCTTAATTATGCAGGCCCACGGTTTGTTGACGCAGAGGACCTGGGGTACTTTGCTTACATATACATGTAATACTGAACATGCATTATATAATTATAAGAAAATCATGCAATGTCGTGCACAAGCGTTTAATGTCACGAGGATATATATTAACAGATACATATAAGATATTTTAAAACAGATCACCATTCCAGTCTTTAGTTGCTTCATAAAAGGAACAATTAATTGGTTTGCGGCCGATTTTTGACGCTTGCGTCAATATATGTTTCTTGTTCAATATCTTATATGCCACACAGACACAAATGATAGCCAAAAATATCGCGAATGCTTTTGATAGCCCATTTTTGCTTTGAAGAAATTGCATCAGAAACATACAAAAGAAAATTGAGATTTTTTTTTGATAGGCATTTTTGCAAAATCTGGTCTTTTTGTCTGTGAGATTTGTGGAATAGCTGTAAAGTTAACAATTAAACTAGAGGTACTGTGACGGATGAGCTTACTAAATGATACCCCCCGCCTCCCATATGGTTTTAACTGGTGAAAAAGTCCATGTTTTCCTGTGGCCGGGAAACCCAAAATATGTGTCGGATCAAAAAGTAAAATAGGAGGTGCACAATGGCAATATGTAATAAAGATTCTGTGCAAGTTTCATCAAATTTCATTCAGTGGTATGAGAGGAGTTGCGGATAAGAGATGGGTACCCCAAAGCGTCACAGACGGACGGACGGACGGAAATACCGATTACTATATACCCTCCCGCTTTTCAAGCGGGGGGTATAATAACGCATCTAAAAAAGTATGACAAAACTATCTTACATTTGTATTGCTCCTACTATGTGTGTTTTTTTTTAAGACAATCTTTTTTTTTCTGAAGAATAGCAAATTTATATGCTATATTAATAAAGAGTCATCCGCAGCTATTATAAAATTCAAGTCCCCTCCCCGGGGTAAACTTTTCGATACTGAACTAATATATGCTTTTTCCTTGCTGATATGCTTTTTCCTTGCTGAATATAAATATCAGTTATAATTCTATAATGACAGAAGGCAACCAGTCATAAAGTAAGAGAACAAATATGCTTTTTAACAATCGCTATTTTGAAGTAAGCCTTGGATACATTATCATATATGCTTTGCTTATTATTTATCATTGCATTTCAGGATGAACTTGGAACAGTTTTTCGTCTGTTACGAAAGTATTATTCTAATGTGTCCAAATTATCTTGACGCTAATCCACTGATGATGAGTAAGCGGTCCCTACAGTCAGTGATGTTTGGGCTGTGTGAAAACAAAGAAAGTAAGGATTAGGTCATAAATACGTACAGTCTTCTTTCAAATATGAGTAGTTTATTTTTTAGTGGAAAAATGACAACTACAACTTAAATTTTTTTTAGCTCACCTGAGCCAAAGGCTCAAGTGAGCTTTTCTGATCACAATTTGTCCGTTGTCTGTCGTCGTTGTCGTCGTCGTTGTTGTTAACTTTTCACATTTTCGACTTCTTCTAAAGAACCGCTAGGCCAATTTCAACCAGACTTGCCACAAACCATGGCCTTGGGTAAAGGGAATTCAAGTTTGTTCAAATGAAGCGCCATGCCCTCATTCAAGGGGAGATAAATGGGAATTAATGAAAATTTTGTGGTATCTTTTAAAAATCTTCTTCTCAAGAACCACTGGGCCAGGAAAGATAAAACTTATGGGGAAACATCCTCAGGTAGTGTAGATTAAAATTTGTTCAAATCATGACCCCCGGGGGTAGGGCGGGGCCACAATGGCCGACCAAATTTTTACATAGAAATATATAGGAACATTCTTTAAAAATCTTCTTCTCAAGAATAACAAAGCCATAATTGATGATATTTGTGTGGAAGCATCCTCAGGTAGTGTAGATTCAAGTTTGTTCAAATCATGACCCCCGGGGGTAGGGTGGGGCAAAAATGGCCGGTCAAAGTTTTACATAGGAATATATAGGAAAAATCTTTAAAAATCTTCTTCTCAAGAACCACTGGGTCAGGAAAGATGAAACTCATGTGGAATCATCTTCAGGTAGTGAAGATTCAAGTTTGTTCAAATCATGACCCCCGGGGGTAGGGTGGGGCCAAAATGGCCGACCAAAGTTTTACATGTACATAGGTATATAAAGGAAAAATCTTTAAAAATCTTCTTCTCAAGAACCACTGGGTCAGGAAAGATGAAACTCATGTGGAATCATCCTCAGGTAGTGTAGATTCAAGTTTGTTCAAATCATGACCCCCGGGGTTAGGGTGGGGCCACAATGGCCGATCAAAGTTTTACATAGGAATATATAGGAAAAATCTTTAAAAATCTTCTTCTCAAGAACCACTGGGCCAGGAAAGATTAAACTCATGTGGAATCATCCTTAGGTAGTGTAGATTCAAATTTGTTCAAATCATGACCCCCGGGGGTAGGGTGGGGCCAAAATGGCCGATCAAAGTTTTACATACGAATATATTAGGAAAAATCTTTAAAAATCTTCTTCTCAAGAACCACTGGGCCAGGAAAGATGAAACTCATGTGGAATCATCCTCAGGTAGTGTAAATTCTAGTTTATTCAAATCATGACCCCCTGGGGGTTAAAATTCAAGCCCCCCCCCAACCTCAGTAAACTTTCAGTTCTGATCTGATATCTGTTTTTCCTAGCCAATTGCTCAGGTGAGCGATGTGGCCCCGGGGCCTCTTGTTTCAAAATTTGATGTTTGCCCGTCGTTCTCCTTAGGAGCCATGACATTTTTGGTTAATGACAAGATAGGATAATGGCCGAATATGGTGCCTTATCTGATGTAAAAATCAGAACAAGGGTAAAATTTTGAAATAAAAAACAGCACTAATTTGGATTCAAAGCATATATGAAAGTCACTGTAGGGTACAGAAGAAGGACATTCTCCCGAATTTTCTCATTTCTGGTGAATTGTCATAATATTTTAGATATTTTTTCTCTTCGGAAAACATAGAGCACAAGCTTGACTAATATGTCTACTTGAGATTTTTCCATGAAATATGTAAATTTGTTAGATAGGCAAGCTTGTGCTCTTCGTTTTTCCGAAAGAAAATGTGCTGAAAATTGGCATTAAAATGAAGAAAAAAAATGGAAAATTTACATATTTTCTGACCCTCTGTGTATTCCAAAAAATTAGAACCAATACTCATTTGTGTATTCCAAAAAATTAAAACCAATACTCATTTGTGGCAGGTTTTTAATTGATAAACTGTAACATCATTCTGAAAAATACCCAAAATCAGGGGGCCAAAAAGGGGTCTTAGCCTATCTTGTCCTCTAGAATAAATTGAATTATTAAAAAAAAAAAGATTGTGCCCATGAGATAAGAATGCTGATGGCAATTATCACACATTTTGAGTTTTTCATGGGTTTTATTAGAGCAAAATAAGGAGTTGACAAATCTGTTTTTTTACGGCGGAACTCCATATCCAGTATATTTATTCTTCATTTATATCAATGATACTCCAACAGTTAAATCATGACGCCATGTTACATTGAACCAACGTCATACATTTTCGGAGGGAAACAATTTTTTATGCGAGTTTAATTCGCAGTAAATTAATGCGAATCAAATAAATGCGAATTATTGCCCTGTTTACACGTACAATGTTATCATTTTTCGGCGCTACATTTCGACAAAACCAAGAGGAGTATGAGAGTTTGATTCGAATTAAACAGGTTAGGGGGAAACGTAAATTCCGCTATAATAGTGGTATTTCACTATTACAGTATAGTGAAATTACGCTATATTTCCCGTCGTGGATACCCTCAATTTCATCCGATACCATGCAAGGCATTTGAACCGCAAGTCATGGTGGGTATTAAAATGAACAAAAACTGTCATGATTGCATGTTTTGAATTTTAATTAATTTTCTACCGTTGCGTTTAATAATGCGAGCACTCTTTTTTAACGGAAGTTGCATTTTTAACATAGCAACCGATGATTGCAGTAGTATCTAAGCCTGTTTGAATCTCACTTATTGTTCATTAACGTGCACAAATTGATGCTTGTTACAATTGTCAACTTGCACTGAAAAGGTTTTATGGAATTAAACAATAAAAGGATTATTTCTGTCTGCATGGTTACGGGTATGGAGGCTCGTTATGGAAAACGAAAAGACACATTATGGCAAAAATAAAAAAAAAAGAGTGTAATGATAAATTCGATTTCTATCCTCTTTACAAAATCAATTTATAATAAATAATCAAAAAATTACTTTTTAAAAAATAAAAACGATTCTAGAAAATATATATAATTTCTGCTGGTTAATTGTTTATTTCAGAAAAAAGACTCAATTTATTTTGGTGTCCGGAATATTTGACAAGAGTGCCTGTAACCTTATTTTAAACATGTTCAAATAATTATGATTGGAACAATCTTTTTAACTCTGCACAAATGAATCTTATTTAACACTTTCTAGTTAGGCACTTAGGCAAGAATGATTTAACTTTAAAACCTGAGAGAAATAGCTGTAGTTTTTTTCTTGCTATTTAAAAATATTTATATCTAATTATATTCTAGGAAATGAAAGAATGTAACAAAAATCACACCAGAAGTATTAATTTTTCAAGCTTTTCGAATTATGCTATTGTATTATTGTTTAAAACACAAGGAAACTTCAAATAACCAATCACCACTGCTCAATATTCAGCATAAGATGTGTCTAAAATATCTTTGACTCAATTCATATTTTCCACAATCAAAAATTTATGTCAAGACCAAATCGACCGCAAACAATTTAGCATTTGATAAAGTACTATCACAATTTTGAATGCATAACCATGCAATGGAAGTATAAGATATTCAAAGCTGAACTAGAATCACGAGAAGCCTATATTTTCATTTTCAATCAAATCTTTTATCACTGACTTCATATGCGTCAGAACCGGGGGAGGGGGGCTTAGCCCCCACTTTTTTTTTTATTTTGCAGTGATAGACATTTTCTATGTATTGAAAATTGAGTTTTACCTTTTTTATTGGTTTACCCCCCCCCTTTCAATTTGCGTCCGACTCCTATGGACTTGATTAATCCATCTGATGAGCAAATGCACTTAAATATCTATGTGCGTATTTATTTTAAAAAAAAATATTTATTTATATTGCTTTGAAGACAGTCTGAAATAAAAATGACCGAACCACGTGTTCCTTGGGTCCTGATCACGTGATAATTTCTATCGTTTATGCAGTATAGGTTATGCCGCAAGGCGCTTTGCAAAATATGGAATCGAAATTATTCTTTTATCATTCACAACATTTGCAGGTCTGTAGCATATTCAATTTCTATGAGCTGAACAGTTTTTGATTTTTTATTAACCATGAACTATATGTACCACGTCGTTATGATGCAACCGGAAATTCAAAATTTCCTTTTATTTCTATATAGTACCTTTTGTAAACTCTTTTTATATAGTCAAAAATTATCAAATATCTTGATGAGAAATAACAATGAAATTGAAACTGTATAACAATAATATTTTAATTTTGTTTATTAAGCATTAAAAAAAATATTTTACTTATGATTTTCTACATGTTATCAAAGAAGTATTATGCTGAATTATAAAATAACTTCTCAATTCTGAATTATAAAATTACTTCTCAATTCCCATGTTCACTATCTAACACAACCATGCACAGAAAGATCAGCCGCTGCGATAATAATGGGTCTTTCCGTTTACCATAACGGGCCTCCATACCCGTAACCATGCAGACAGAAATAATCTATTTCTTGTTTAATTCCATAAAACCTTTCCAGTTTAAGTTGACAATCGCAACAAGAGTCAACTTGTGCACATTAATGAGCAATAAGTGAGATTCAAACAGGCTTAATTACCCCCGCAATCATCGGTTGCTATGTTAAAAATGCAACTTCCGTTAAAAATAGAGTGCTCGCATTATTAAACGCAATGGTAGAAAATTAATTAAAATTCAAAACATGCAATCATGACAGTTTTTGTTCATTTTAATACCCACCATGACTTGCGGTTCAAACGCCTTGCATGGTATCGGATGAAATTGAGAGTATCCACGACGGGAAATATAGCGTAATTTCACTATAATAGTGAAATACCACTATTATAGCGGAATTTACGTTTCCCCCCAACCTGTTAAACGTAAAGTTACTCAGCGTTCACACGGAGAATGCAGAGGAAATTTTTTAATTCGCATTAGTTTACTTCGCATTAGCTGTCGTGTGAACGCAATTTATGCCCTGTTCAGACGACGAGTTTAATTCGCAGTAAATTAATGCGATGTAAACCAATGCGAATCAAATTAATGCGAATGAAATTGCGTTCACACGACAGCTAATGCTAAGTAAACTAATGCGAATTAAACATTTTCTTCTACATTCAGGCGCCAGTAAGTCTATTATGACGTCATTTGTAAATCACGTCATGTATGCAGATCCATCTTTGATACATCATGTAGTGGCTACAGGTATTCATTGATTTTAGTGATTAACATACTTTCCCTCAATTTTTGACCTATGTATTACCACCAACACGTGTCCTGTGACTTAATTCTGGCCTTACGCATGCGTCAAAATTTAATTCGAATTAGCTTCGCTTAGCGTTCACACGGAGCTAATGCAAAGTACTTTAATGCGCAGTAAATTAATTCGGATTAAACTAATTCGCATTAAATTCTCCATGTGAACGCTTAGCGAAGCTAATTTGCAGTAACTTTACGTTTAATTCGATTAAAACTCTCCGTGTGAACAGGGCATTAAAATAATAAATATCGATTTTTACTTAAGAAAAGGTTAGACTGTTAGTTTAAGGTCAAGATCTAGTAAATGAAAGGTGCCTACAGTTTTATCAAATTTAAGAAATAAATTCCTTTAATGATGCTTTATAACATTAGCTTGGTCAAATAAGGTGTTTCGGGGCAAACTTTTTAGGAAAACAAGATGAAAATCCATACTTTAAACTGTCATTTTCAATGAAAAATTAAGAAAACCAGTCTTCAATATGGGAGTTTTTTTCCATATCATACTAAGAAAATGTATCCAGATTGCCTACAGTCTTTCAGAAAACGGTAATTTGTATCTTCTGAGTCTCTTTTTTAAGATAATGTCAAATATAATATAGGTATCGGGACTACTTTTTACATAATTTCCAATTGAATTCTATGAAAATACTCTATTTTCTACATTATTCTAAGAGCCGTAAAGTTCGGGAAAAAGAAAGTTGAAAGTGATTGTGACGTCATAATGGATCTAGCACCAAAAAGTTAGTCTAGGGACATTTACTAGATCTTGACTTTAAAGGAATAAACTCGTACGATGGAAATTTATAGAAGTACTAACTTGATGTTTTATGAAAGGGTCTACTAGCTCTCCTGTCTTAGCAAGGATGAGCCAGGGAACCAGACTACTCATAGTACATGCATGTCTCCATAAATCTGTGCGTCATTGATACTAGTATTATAGAGAATTGATTCACGGTTCTTATTTTCTTATGATTTGCAAATTCAAACGAATAATCAGAAATATTTTTGCAGTATACTTACAAGGTTTGGAATGTGCGGAAAAGAAAAGTAATAAATTTCATCTTTACATGCAAAACTGCTTTGGATTACGCCATTTTGGAAATGCAGTAGATGCTCGTGCTGCGCGAAACTGGACCGGGTTTTGTGGGTAAAAATTCTAATGCTTACATATATCTTATAAAGATTTGTCTAACTATATAAGTCACTGATAGTATATTTGATGAAATGAGCAATAATAGTAACTTGAAAGTGATCGAAGTGCAGCGTGTAAAGGGGTAACTGTGTATGGACCAGTTCTTCTGATTGTACATAAATCTGCAAAAAAGATGAAGATATTTATGGTGGCATATTTCTGCCCCCAAAATGCAAGATATATTATGTAAACATGCAATATATTTATGTCATCATGCAATTAAATTATTGTAAGTTGACATGTAAGTTACCAATCTTTTAAGATAATGTTACTGAACTAACGCCTTTATCTGACATAATAGATGCAAGATAATTATAAAGACATGCGACTTATATATGTCAACATGCAAGATAATTATGTAGACATGCAACTTATTTATGTCAACATGCAAGGCAATTATGTCAACATGCAAGATGTGTACAGTCAAAACTGCCATAGCGACCCACTGTATTAAGCGACTCACTGTGACATGTGACCGTAAGAATTCCCCCCAACGCTTTTCCATATATATTCTACCTGTATTTAACGACCACCTGTCTAATGCGACCAACGACCGTGATTTTCCCGACCATTTTCAGTAATTTCAAGCAATTTTACCTGAATTAAACGACTACATAATTTCCGATTCCTACTTTCGATTTCGGTCGAGCATGATACGTTTTTGGTTCAAAACAACTACAGAAACGCTTTTATTTCATTCAAGAATTATACAATTTGAATAAAACATTTAAGAATGAATATTTTTACTTACGCTTTGATATTTATTGTATAAACATTAAAATCTAAAACATAAACATAACGTTTTTCTGCCCAGTTATCGAGCGCCATTTTGAAAAATAGACGTTGGAGGTCGATCCCGATATCATTTCATGCTATAAGGGCCAAATGGATATTCAGCTATAAAATCTGCCTGTTTAACTTTAAGAGGCAGTCCACCGAAAAACCAGGCAATAGGTGGCACATCGCATGTCATGGATTTTAATTATTTTTTGCATGTAGACTTATTCAATCAAGTGTTTACACATGACAACATCAAACAAATTTTTAGTGGTCCTCCAGTCCTATTTTTGGTAAATGTCTAATTTTCAGTGCAAAAAGGTCAACGTGGGGGTAAAAAAAAATACTAGGTTTTTATTTTGTTTTATATGTAACAGATACTCAAAAGCTGGATGTGTCAATCAATATCATTTATAGCATAGACTCTTATCTTTTATATTATGATGAATAAGACTCCAAATTATATTTCTTTAGAAGAAAATTATGTGGTCCAAAATTAAGTTTAACAAGTGAATTTTTGAATTCAGTATCCAATTTTCGATACGATATAAAATCCAATACATTACTATGACAGAATATTTTCCTCATGTTTTTATGAATACAACGTACAAACTTTTGAGTCATTTAATAAAATTGGTGGGAACAGGTATATTGAGAGAAATAAAAGGAGTCAAATTTACTTAATATCATTTATGAATTTTCCCAAATTAAACCGATCCCGATCGGAATTATATACAGAAGAAAATACTATAATTGTATTGTCTAATTTGGCTCGTTTGTTGTAATATAGTTAAAAAATATACTTTATAAATTTTTATACATGTTTTATTGTTGGAAGTTGCCTTTAGCTTGAAAAAATTATAAATTTTGCATTATTTTCGACCGGGATCGATTTTATTTCCATCGGGTTTGGTTTTTACCGTGAAATTAGAAATATTCTTCATTTTAATTCATCAGAAATATGCCTATTTCTTTTCAGTCAGCAAAATGTTAAAGTGATTTTGCCCATAGATTCAAATGTTTATATTTAAATTCCTAATGTCTTTTACGTACATGAAGATAACAGTGTACATGTGAAACATCTGTTTGATTTCTTGATACACGGTATTTTAAAAAAAGTGTTTGTACATTTATAATGCAACAACTGAGAGCAGACAGCTTAGCTTCATTAAATATCTTATTTCCAAGTAAATTTTTAAAAAAATATTCTCAGGAATTAAATATGTGTAGTTAAATTCTATAAGTGCATGGCGAAATTATTCTTGCACGTACCTGCATACAGAAAATATTTTTATGTGTACAGTCTCGGCTTTATCCAAGTTTTTTAAATCTGTCATCTGTTAAGCCTTTTCCCCTTTATTTTCTTCTTTTGCAAAATTTTATTTATGTAAATGAAAAAATAAGTTCTTTAATATATATCATTATTTAAGAGCCCATAAATCGCAAGCAAAAACCAGGGGAGAGGGTGGGGAGGGGGGGGGGGTCAAGGCGGCATCATGGCATCATTTTTTCAAAAACTCGTTTCATGAATGTGAAAACATTTTAGAATTGGCCTACATGGTCACATATTTCAACTTCATATTAAATGTGAGTATGTGATTGTTTCGATCTCCAAATTATAAAAAATAAATAATAAGTAAAAAAAAAAAAAAGAAAAGAAAGAAATGTATCACTAAACCATCTTTCATTATAGTATCAAATTGAAGTGGGGAGCTCAGCAGTGATTTTCCTCAATAAATAATTTCATAGCTGATTTTTCAGGGTTTTTGTTTTATATTTTTAATCGCACCGCTGATTGTTTCTTTTGATTTGAGTGCATAGATAAAATGATTCAAGTTTTTACAAATATCGTGAGGTAAACATCTCAACTTCGTTAATCTAAAATATTCCCGGATAATCAGAAGAAAACACCTCGTCACATCCCAATTACATAAAAATTGTTCATTATAAACACTAAATTATTTTTACGCATATCCTTCATGTAGTAAATCAGTTAAAAAATAGTTTTCAATCATGTATAAGATATATAAAAATATTAGTTATTATTTAGGATAATGCACTCTGTAGAGTAATTGAACGGAAAATTCTTTGCACTTCTCTGGAAAACTTACAGTAACTATTTAATTGTGACGCAGTATTAGTCAGGTATATGACGTCACTGATACATCAATGAAAACGTGGATTCAACCTGAATAATACAGCCCATTTTAACCTAAATATTACGTTTAAAGGCCTAAATGAATTCTATTTTGAAAATAAAGTAGATATTTTATGTTAAGTAATTTTCTTTAGTGTATCGATCTTAAATATTTCGCTACGATTCCGATAGTAAGGATGTTTATAAGATTTACCGATGCCACGGGAGATAACTCTTGTATCGCAAAATATCATAAAAACGTCTATATATTTAGCCAGATAACTAAGCCAAAAGTGTTTTTCCCACCAATTTTATTTTTGAAACAGAAAGACTAAATATTTCTAGATTTAGTTCAGCGTAAATTATAGTCCTGTTAAAAATGTATTGGAAATTACAGTTCTTTGTTTCTGACTTAAATTCAATGGTTTATATAGGGGAATTCAATAACACGAAAGAAAAGGATATTTTACTAAATAAGCAGTTTTCAAACAAATCTTCAAATACATTATTTGTTTTGGACTATATTGATATTGCTTTTAATAAAATATCAAATATTCCTCACATTCGATGTGCCGCCTATCAATACAATACTGCCTGGTTTTTCGGTGGACTGCCTCTTAAATATTTACATTCACTGAATACTTTCTCCTTTATTTCTTAAGAAAACCCATTGCGTTAATCACTGCATGAACTACATTAGGCATGTCGTCTGTACAGATTTCTTGATCAGTGGCTGTTCCATCAATGAAACGTATAAAGACGTTCGCATCATTAATACGATAGTTAATCTTTTTAATCCTACTTTAAATGATTATTTAAACAGATATAAATATAAACAATAAAATGCCTTTCTTTGTTTGTTATTACTGGAATTAACGGTCGCAGCTATTGCAGAAAAAAATTACATAACCCGCGTAATTTTGTATTTTTTCTGCAACAGCTGCTTCCGTTAATTCCAGTACTAACAAACAAAGAAAGCATTTTATTGCTTAAATAAACATCTTGGATTTAGTTATTTGTTAATTAAGAGGCAGTCCACCGAAAAACCAGGCAGTATTGTATTGATAGGCGGCACATCGAATGTGAGGAATATTTGATATTTTATTAAAAGCAATATCAATATAGTCCAAAAGAAATAATGTATTTGAAGATTTGTTTGAAAACTGCTTATTTAGTAAAATATCCTTTTCTTTCGTGTTATTGAATTCCCCTATATAAACCATTGAATTTAGGTCAGAAACAAAGAACTGTAATTTCCAATACATTTTTAACAGGACTATAATTTACGCTGAACTAAATCTAGAAATATTTAGTCTTTCTGTTTCAAAAATAAAATTGGTGGGAAAAACACTTTTGGCTTAGTTATCTGGCTAAATATATAGACGTTTTTATGAAATTTTGCGATACAAGAGTTATCTCCCGTGGCATCGGTAAATCTTATAAACACCCTTACTATCGGAATCGTAGCGAAATATTTAAGATCGATACACTAAAGAAAATTACTTAACATTAAATATCTACTTTATTTTCAAAATAGAATTCATTTAGGCCTTTAAACGTAATATTTAGGTTAAAATGGGCTGTATTATTCAGGTTGAATCCACGTTTTCATTGATGTATCAGTGACGTCATATACCTGTCAGGACTAATACTGCGTCACAATTAAATAGTTACTGTAAGTTTTCCAGAGAAGTGCAAAGAATTTTCCGTTCAATTACTCTACAGAGTGCATTATCCTAAATAATAACTAATATTTTTATATATCTTATACATGATTGAAAACTATTTTTAACTGATTTACTACATGAAGGATATGCGTAAAAATAATTAATTTAGTGTTTATAATGAACAATTTTTATGTAATTGGGATGTGACGAGGTTTTTTCTTCTGATTATCCGGGAATATTTTAGATTAACAAAGTTGAGATGTTTACCTCACGATATTTGTAAAAACTTGAATCATTTTATCTATGCACTCAAATCAAAAGAAACAATCAGCGGTGCGATTAAAAATATAAAACAAAAACCCTGAAAAATCAGCTATGAAATTATTTATTGAGGAAAATCACTGCTGAGCTCCCCACTTCAATTTGATACTATAACGAAAGATGGTTTAGTGATACATTTCTTTCTTTTTTTTTTTTTTTTTTACTTATTATTTATTTTTTATAATTTGGAGATCGAAAAAATCACATACTCACATTTAATATGGAGTTGAAATATGTGACCATGTAGGCCAATTCTAAAATGTTTTCACATTCATGAAACCATTTTTTTAAAAAATGATGCCATAATGCCGCCTTGACCCCCCCCCCCCCCTCCCCTGGTTTTTGCTTGCGATTTATGGGCTCTTAAATAATGATATATATTAAAGAACTTATTTTTTCATTTACATAAATAAAATTTTGCAAAAGAAGAAAATAAAGGGGAAAAGGCTTAACAGATGACAGATTTAAAAAACTTGGATAAAGCCGAGACTGTACACATAAAAATATTTTCTGTATGCAGGTACGTGCAAGAATAATTTCGCCATGCACTTATAGAATTTAACTACACATATTTAATTCCTGAGAACATTTTTTTAAAAATTTACTTGGAAATAAGATACTTAATGAAGCTAAGCTGTCTGCTCTCAGTTGTTGCATTATAAATGTACAAACACTTTTTTTAAAATACCGTGTATCAAGAAATCAAACAGATGTTTCACATGTACACTGTTATCTTCATGTACGTAAAAGACATTAGGAATTTAAATATATACATTTGAATCTATGGGCAAAATCACTTAAACATTTTGCTGACTGAAAAGAAATAGGCATATTTCTGATGAATTAAAATGAAGAATATTTCTAATTTCACGGTAAAAACCAAACCCGATGGAAATAAAACCGATCCCGATCGAAAATAATGCAAAATTTATAATTTTTTCAAGCTAAAGGCAACTTCCAACAATAAAACATGTATAAAAATTTATAAAGTATATTTTTTAACTATATTACAACAAACGAGCCAAGTTAGACAATACAATTATAATATTTTCTTCTGTATATAATTCCGATCGGGATCGGTTTAATTTGGGAAAATTCATAAATAATATTAGGTAAATTTGACTCCTTTTATTTCTCTCAATATACCTGTTCCCACCAATTTTATTAAATGACTCAAAAGTTTGTACGTTGTATTCATAATAACATGAGGAAAATATTCTGTCATAGTAATGTATTGGATTTTATATCGTATCGAAAATTGGATACTGAATTCAAAAATTCACTTGTTAAACTTAATTTTGGACCACATAATTTTCTTCTAAAGAAATATAGTTTGGAGTCTTATTCATCATAATATAAAAGATAAGAGTCTATGCTATAAATGATATTGATTGACACATCCAGCTTTTGAGTATCTGTTACATATAAAACAAAATAAAAACCTAGTATTTTTTTTACCCCCACGTTGACCTTTTTGCACTGAAAATTAGACATTTACCAAAAATAGGACTGGAGGACCACTAAAAATTTGTTTGATGTTGTCATTTGTAAACACTTGATTGAATAAGTCTACATGCAAAAAATAATTAAAATCCATGACATGCGATGTGCCACCTATTGCCTGGTTTTTCGGTGGACTGCCTCTTAAGTGCATTGTGTTACCAATGGGTATGTAAACACATGCTAGCTAGCACCCACACCATGTGATAATTGAAGTGATTAAAATACCTGGTCACATACAGGCATAGACACGGTAGTTCAGTAATAAAAAAAAATTAATTGGGTTAAACTAATATTTTAGTCATAAATTTAATTTAATTTGACACCAAGTGCAAAATCATTATACAGTTTGAATTCTTAGTAATATGCAAAACATACGAAGTTATAGGCTATCATATAAAAAAGATATTATTTGGAAAAAATTTTTTTGAATTTGCAGATTTTTTGTACTTTATGAAAAAACATTAATATTTTCAGATGTTCTGTTCACAATATTTCCCAATATTCAAATGACCCATTTGCAGATGAAGCATTTTTTTTTATTTCTTAACAGGACAACCGTAAAAGCATTTCAGAGTTGAGCAGAAATAAACAGAAGGTGTTATAAAATATATTCAACATACCCGTGTGATATTTATAGCATTGTTTATTTCAACACTGCGGAAAATACGCAAAGAGACCACCTGTCATATGTGACCTTTTTTTCCTTTCTCCTTTGGAAGGTCTCTTAATACAGGTTTGACTGTATGTTGATATGCAACTTATTATCTTGCATATTGACGTAAATATACTATTGTATGAAAATATAACTCGCATGTTGACATAACTAAATTGCATGTTGACGTAAATAAGTAGCATGTTAACATAATTATCTTGCATGTGAACATAAATATTTTGTGCATGTCTACATACTTATATCACATGTTAACATAAGTATCTTGCATGTTAACATAATTTACTTGCATGTTCACATAATTAAGTTACATGTCTACATAATTAAGTCGCATGTTGGCCGCATCTTGCTTAATTATGCTGCATCTTGCATCTTAGATGTTAGAAACGGGCATACGTCAGTAATATATAGAGTATCTTCTAACGAGTGTATCTTCAGATATCAGACGAGGGGGTTGTCCCCCGAGTCTGATATCTGAAGATGCACGAATTTAAAGGTACTCTATATGTTTTGTATCATTGTTCACAGGAACCGAGTTACCCATGATATATCACTTCTACCCTATCAGTACGTAGTTCAACTGTATTCTCACGCATGTGTTATTCATGATCTATCAAAATTTCATCATACAATTTTATATGACCAATGAAAACGGAGCACGTGATTCGAAAAGTATAGCGCGCTGTATTTTTTTCAAACTTTATAATTAACCCCCCCCCCTTTCAAGTCTGAACGCCAGGGATGACAGTTGTGATTTTATGCATTACAATTAATCTTAACACTCGTATAAATACCAAATAGGCAATTTAAACGTTCAGGAAATACCGCACGGGAAAATGGACACTTTTGACCGAGATGTACAGCGATTCTCCAAATTACTGGATATAAGTAGATTTGTGTTGGAATATTAAGAAAACAAGACGTCTCGGAATATTCACCTCATTTCCTGTAGTTCATTTTGTGTGCTTTGTCAAGTTTATGAGAGTTAAAAACATTCATTTAACAAGAGGTCCACGGGCCTTATAGGTCACCTGAGTATCATGTAACAACTTTTCAGCGATTGTATTTAGTTCGTGTTTTGATCAAATAGCAATGAAATTCACAAATTTTGAAAGAGGCACCATTGCTTATCAAAGAGCAGATTTCAAAGCATTAATTTATTTTTAGTCAAATAAGTACCCCCCTGGTACCCCTGACCCAGCGGCCCTGAAATTATCTATTTTGAAAGAGGCCCCTTTCTTCATCATAAGGCCAGCATTTTTTTTTTTTAGGTTTAGTTATGAACATGAGAATGAAAAAGTCCCGAAGGAGAAGGAAATAAAAAAAAAAATTTGATAAATCAATTATCAACATTTGTACATTCTTTTTTTATGCTATCCTAATAGGCTCCTTACCACTAGAAACATAAAGCTTACAAATAGGAAAGTAGAACATTTAATTGCTTATTTCATCATCTGCCAGTTTGGGCCAGTTATATAAATTTTGTGATGTTGATCAAAATATATTTTAAAAAATCAATTCTTTAAAAGTCTTTCAATATATCTTCGTTTTTTTTAATATGTGTTAGGTGAATGTGTAGACATTGTTCTAAAATATACTTGATGTCTAAAATTATAATTCCTATCATAAAACAGACAGGGAGTATTGCGGAGTAGGGTGCACAGTTTTTCAATCGAGCGTAAAATAATTTTTCTGGCTGATACAAATGATACTACATGCCTGTATATATTTGTATATTCTTGCTTTTTAATAGTTGAATTTTTTTTTATTTCTTCAGGTTATTGATTATTTCTTCCTCAAATGGACTTAACTTCTCCTACAGTTTTATTCATTACTTCTGATGCATAAGCAACCCTTTTTTTTTGAAGAAGGATGCTTAGACTGTAAGCTATAACAGAGACCTAAACAATGTCGCTGGCAATATGCAATAGCTACCACGGGCAGTTAAAAACCTGTGGGAGGAAAATAATTTACAGACAATTACTTTTGAAACGAATACATAATTATCTCACCAGCATGTCATTGTGCAACAAAGTCGTCAGCATTTTATTTGTCCTTTGAACGGGTGAAACGTTTTGAATGGCACTCTTAGCGATGAATTTTACACTAAACCAAGCTATCTTCGCAGATCTAGCTTTATTTACCCGCCGTTTAATCTTAAACCGGAAGTGCGAGTTCGTAAATTTGAAATCTCGATCCCGACTCAAATTTGATATCGGAAAAAAAAAATTATTTTTTTTTTCTGAAAATTCAAAACCTTGAGCGGAGGGTTTTGTAAACTGAAAATAAAATAAATCCTGGCCTTAAATATGTAATTAGATCATTAGCATATTAACCAGGAGCAAAGGACAAGATGTTCAAAGAATTCATGCATTTCACTATATAGCATTAGAGCCCCACCCTAAAACAAGAACCCCTGACCCAGGGGCCCTGAAATTCACAAATTGGGGAGAGGCAGTCTTATTCAACATAACTATGTACTTGGTTAGTTTATTTAATGCCCAGGAGTAGAGAAAAAGATTTTTAAAGAATTAATGTATTTTCACTATATAATCAATAAAGCCCCGCCCTAGCACTAGAGCCCCTGACCCAGGGGCCATGAATTTCACAATTTTGGTAGGTAGAGGCCACCTTATTCAACATTACTATGTACTTGTTTAGTTTATTTAATGCCCATGAGTAGAGAAGAAGATTCTCAAAAAATTTATGCATTTTCACTATGTAATCAATTTAGCCCCGCCCTAGCACTAGAACCCCTGACCCTGGGGCCATGAATTTCACAATTTTGGTAGAGGACACCTTATTCAACATTACTATGTACTTGGTTAGTTTATTTAATGCCCATGAGTAGAGAAGAAGATTCTCAAAGAATTTATGCATTTTCACTATGTAATCAATTTAGCCCCGCCCTAGCACTAGAACCCCTGACCCTGGGGCCATGAATTTCAAAATTTTGGTAGAGGACTCAACGTTGATTACAATCATGCAAACAGTTTGACTTCTTGATGTCCAGGAGTAAAGAAGAAAGAAGATTTTTAAAGATTTCATTAATTTAACAGGTTTTTACCCCACCCCTCAGGCCCCAGGGGGGCAGGGACCATGAATTTCACAATTTTTGTTCCCCTTCACCCATAGATGCTTTGTGGCAAATTTGGTCAAAATTGGTTGAGTGGTTGCAGAGAAGAAGCTGAAAATATTCAAATGTTAACGCACGGCGCACGACGGACGACGCACGACGACGGACGACAATAGATAGCAATAGGTCACCTGAGTTTACTCAGGTGACCTAAAAATGCGCTGCGTGAATTCCATCTGGGATGTAAAAAATGACCTGCAAAATTATTTTTTATGTTCGGGAAGGTACAATGCATTCCTTCACTATGTTTACATTATACGACTTTGTATTTACTTTTTCCCTTATTATTTTGTGTAAGGTACGTCATGTGTCATTTATTAGAATTGTTTCATCATCACCCCAGCGTACACTAACTTGATAGAGCATGGTTGTTTGATCACATTTAGCCATGATGTATCCAAAAAAAAAAAAAAAATTAAAACACAGTGATCTTCAAAGGAAAAACACCTAATCTTGATTCTACGGAAACGTATAACCGCCTCGTGTTGTTGTTTTAGAACGCGATATTATGATATAACAAGAGGCCCACGGGCCTTATAGGTCACCTGAGTATCGTGTAACAACTTTCCAACAATTGAATTTGGTTTGTGTTTTAAACCAGAGGCCATGAAATTCACAATTTTGAAAGAGGCACCAATGCTTATCATAATTATACACTTAGCAATGCTTACTAGATAGTCACTTAACACCCATAGGTAGATCAGAGTAACTAAGAGAAAATGCAATTTCATTCTAAACCAGTTGTGCACCCCACCCCATCCCACAGGAACCACTGACCCTGGGGCCACATATTTCAGAATATTGAAAATTTTATCATAAATGTTATTTCATCAAATATGGTTGATTAAAACTAATGAGCAGAATTCAAAGCATTAATTTATTTTCAGACTATGTACACCCCCCCCCCCACGATACCCCTGACACAGGGGGCATGAAATTAACCATTTTGCTAGATGCACCTTTCCTCATCATAAATATATATATATATACTTAGATCACTGACATAATACCCAGGAGCAAGAAAAGATTTTCAAAGAATTAATGTATTTTCACTATATAATCAAAAGAGCCCCCCAGTCCCCTTACACCAAAAGCAAAACCCCTAAGATAGGGGCCATGAAATTCACATAATTGGAAGAGGCACTCTTGCTCATTATAACTATGTATTTAGTTAGTTTATTTAATACCCAGGATCAGAGGAGAAAATTTTTGAAAAAAAATAATGCATTTTCACTATATAATCTATATAGCCCCTCCCTAGCACTAAAACCCCTGACCCTGGGCCAAGAAATTCACAAATATGGAAGAGGCACTCTTGCTCATCATAACTATGTACTTAGTTACTTTATTTAATACCCCAGAGCAGAGAAGATTTTCATAGATTTAATGCATTTTCACTATATAATCAATATATAGAGCCCCGCCATAACACCAGAACCCCTGACCCTGGGGCCATGAAATTCACAAATTTGAAAGAGGCACTCTTGCTCATCATAACTATGTACTTCGTTACTTTATTTAATACCCCAGAGCAGAGAAGAAGATTTCAGAGATTAATCAAAGCATTTTCACTATATAACCAATAGAGCCCCGTCCAAACACCAAAACCCCTGACCCTGGGGCCATGAAATTCACAAATTTGAAAGAGGCACTCTTGCTCATCATAACTATATACTTAGTTAGTTTTTTTAATACCCCAGAGCAGAGAAGAAGATTTTCAGTGATTTAATGCATTTTCACTATCAATAGAGCCTCACCCTAACACAAGAACCCCTGGCCCTGGGGCCATGAAATTCAAAAATTTGAAAGAGGCACTCCTGCTCATCATAACTATGTACTTAGTTAGTTAATTTATTAACCCAGAGCAGAGAAGATTTTCAGAGATTCAATGCATTTTCACTATATAACCAATAGAGCCCCGCCCTAACACCAAAACCCCTGACCCTGGGGCCAAGAAATTCACAATTTTGGAAGAGGCATTCTTTCTCATCATAACTATGTACTTAGTTAGTTTATTTAAGGTAGGACAAAACACCTGTGGATTCTATTTTAACCCTTTTCTTAAAAAGTACTGGAGGAAAAAAGAATATTATTACTATATTGACAACAATTAATGACCCCTGAAAGAAAAATAATAAGTTTTGGCATATTTGCATTATATTTTGTGAAAAAATCAGAGAATCCTGTATATTGGTCACTTGGGAGCTTACATTTTGGAATGTGTTTATGCTATCTAAGTGCAATAAACAAGCATGTAACAGTCTGTTATAAAATGCAGTGCAACTTTTGTTCAATAAATAGTAGAGGGGTGATATTTGGACACATATATAAGGAGTCTCCATTCTTTATGTACTACAAAGGTCAAGGTCATATCAAGAAGTCAAAGGTCAAATATTGTGACGTCACCTACTGAATTTTTTAGTTCTTTTGCCATTGAATTTTTTTTTAATCGCCAAAATATCTGAAACCACCGGTTCAATTTTTCTTTATTTTTACACATTTTATTCTGGGGCCCATTCGAATCATTCTGTTAGTTTTTTGTAAAAATTGAATTATACATTTTCTCTTAAGAAAATTTAAACTGTCGGATAGTTACATGTGAATTTTCAATTACTGACACAATGTATGTTCTATATTACTTAATATTTTACCCAAATTTTCCAGTATCAATGTGACTTACTGAATTAAAGTAACAAAAAGTTTATCTTTATTTAAAGTATTACACAAATTTGCAATAGATCAATAGAAAATTAGAAAATAAGGCTCATACTCAAGTCAAGTGTCTGATTTCACGATCTTCTTACAGGGGTCTGATAGGCCACATTTCAGACTATGTGGGCAAAATATGTGCGGTTGAATTTTTTTTCATATTATATATAAAGAGAGATTTTGTATCCAAGAACAAAATATCAAAGTTCCAGAAAAATTGAATTTGAGGAAAAATTTGACCTATCTATTTGGTCCTACCTTAATACCCAAGAGCAGAGAAAAAGATTTTTAAAGAAATAATGCATTTTCACTATATAATCTATATAGCCCCGCCTTAGCACTAGAATCCCAAACTCTGGGGCCATGAATTTTACAATTTTGGTAGAGGATGTCCAGGAGTAAAGAAGAAGATTTTTAAGATTTCATTAATTTTAGTGGTTTTGGCCCCACCCCTCAGGCCCCAGGGGGGCGGGACCATAAAATTCACAATTTTTGTTCCCCTTCACCCATAGATGCTGTATACCAAATTTGGTTGAAATTGGTTCAGTGGTTTCAGAGAAGAAGCTGAAAATGTTCAAATGTTAACACACGACACACGATACACGACACACGACGGACGACGACGGACGAAAACGGATAGCAATAGGTCACCTGAGTGACTCAGGTGACCTAAAAATGTTGTCAAATACAATTACCCATGACCCACCTGTTTTGATTGATGAAACATAAGGCTATTAAAACAGCTTGTTTAACAAATACAGGTTATTATCTAGTGATTTGAATTTAAGTAAAGCATGATAATTAAATTAATTGAATGACGAGTACTACTCGTAATTACCGGCCGAAATGACCATGTACTGCGCGTACATGTATGTAGCCCTATCGTCTATTCTCAAATTTCCAAATAAAACCTGGAGATTATTGAAAATTTTTTCACTGTTTCTTGAATTCACGGATTTATTAACAACGTGAATATAGCGAATATTAACACCGCGAGTTATTTTCCCCCTATACAGTATTTAATGCATGACATCACATCAGACGAAAATATTTAATGCTTAAATGTCTGCATATATGTTCTCCAAGCTAAGAACATGATTAAAGATATCGTTATCATTTAATTTCTATAAAATACTTGATTCTGATTGGATAAAAAATTGTTTTGATACGTGCATCAATAAAATCTTGAGTTCGCTTGCACTAAGCAGCCGGAACTACTTTGGCTGCCTTTACATGTATATTTCCCGCTTCCAGGTTACTTTCTTGAAGGAATAATTAAATAGTTTTACTAACATGTTTACCGGGTAATAAATATTTTCCTGAATTTCGAAACCTGTCCGTTACGTTCCTGACTTATTTCCTACTTTCTTTTCTTTTTAGCTCACCTGAGCCAAAGGTTCAAGTGAGCTTTTCTGATCAAAATTTGTCCGTTGTCGTCGTTGTTGTTGTTGTCGTCGTCGTCGTTGTCGTAGTCGTCGTTGTAAACTTTTCACGTTTTCATCTTCTTCTCAAGAACCACTGGGCCAATTTCAACCAAACTTGCTACAAAGTATTCTTAGGTAAAAGGGATTCAAATTTGTTCAAATGAAGGGCCATGCCCTTTTCCAAGGGGAGATAATTATGAATTAGAAAAAAATTAATGGCATTTTTAAAAAATCTTCTCAAGAACCACTGGGCCAGGAAAGACGAAACTCATGTGGAATCATCCTCAGGTAGTGTAGATTCAAGTTTGTTCAATTCATGACCCCCGGGGGTAGGGTGGGGCCAAAATGGCCGATCAAAGTTTCACATAGGAATATATAGGAAAAATCTTTAAAATTCTTCTTCTCAAGAACCACTGGCCAGGAAAGATGAAACTTATGTGGATTCATCCTCAAGTAGTGTAGATTCAAGTTTGTTGAAATCTGACCCCCGGGGATGGGATGGGGCCAAAATGGCCGATCAAAGTTTTACATAAGAATATACAGGAAAATTTTTTAAAAATCTTCTTCTCAAGAACCATTGAGACAGGAAAGATGAAACTCAAGCTGAATCATCAAAATGGCCGATCAAAGTTTTACATAGGAATATATAGGAAAAATCTTTAAAAATCTTCTTCTCAAGAACCATTGAGACAGGAAAGATGAAACTCAAGCTGAATCATCCTCTGGTAGTGTAGATTCTAATTTGTTCACATCATGACCCCCGGGAGTAGGGTGGGCGACCAAAATGGCCAACCAAAAATTCTCATAGGAATATATAGGGAAACTTTTTGAAATCTTCTTTTCAAGTACTCCAAAGCAATATTAGTGGTATTTATATGGAATCATCCTCAGGTAGTGTAGATTCTAGTTTGTTCAAACCATGACCCCCACGGAGGTTAAATTCAAGCCCCCCATCCCCCCCCCCAAACTCGGTAAACTTTCAGTTCTGATCTAATATGTGCTTTTTCCTAGCAAATTGCTCAGGTGAGCGATGTGGCCCCTGGGCCTCTTGTTTGAATTATCACCCTTTGCTAAACAAACCAAATCGTCTGCATGACAACAATACAGTTATGGGAAAGAATGAAAGAAATCAGCATACTTATGTTAAATTTATGTCTTTGAGATAACTGGTATGAACAATCGAACTGTGAAGAAATGTTTTTCTGCTACCAAAGCTTGGCAATGCCGTTAATGTGTTAATTTTTAGGAAACGAATGACCGAGAAAAACGACACCTCATGAATGAGGACGGAATTCTTCCTAATCTTAGTCGGCAACCGACTCTTTCAGATTTTACAGCATTGACAGGTTGTGATACATATTATATGTTTGGTTTGAAATTCAGATGAAAATAAGCGCAATTGAAATCCAAAATTTTTGTGATTTTAATCCGTTCGGATATTTGAGTAGCTTCCCTTTACATTTACGAATATACCCATTTGGATATAGCAAAATATAATAACACAACAGGTAAGTTTTTTATGTTTAAGAACTGTTAATTATTGTTTGAGAAGGTTGGTAATAACACAACAATATTTGAGAACTTGTTGTTTTCGTTAGGCCTGTAAGTTAGCCATTTTGAATTTCAGCAACGTTAACGTTGTTGTGATATATTCATACGCACTGTTTTTGATGCGTAAATATCATAGTAAAGTGAAGGAAAGTTTCATTTTATTTATTTAAAATCATAATTAAATGAAAAGAAATTAATGTGATATCTTTTTCCTTTGATCGAAGTATCAAAGAAAAAAGTTGAACGGAAAGCGTTTTCATCAATTTCCGTCCAATTTTTTTCGTTGATACTTCGATCAAAGGAAAAAAATATTACATTCATTTCTTAAATCGTAGTCTGCATTTAATAGTGGACATGTATTACCAAATATAGTGACTGTCCTTTGTAGCAAAATTCATAAGATTTATTATTTAGGGAAGAGCCTGCAAGATATCCTATAACTATTTGAATTCATTTATTTGAAATTATAAATCTGATGTTACAAGTCGTACGAATTTTGTTGAATCTTTCTCTTTGAATAAATCGAGTCGTCTAAGCGAAGTTTTCATATATGTTTTATTGCCCTAATGTCTGCGATATTTAATTTTAGCGGCATAATGTTTACACATTATTTTATGTGCGACATTTAGGAATTCAACTTTGATATATCAAAGTGTATAAGTCGTTGAAAACATATCAGAAAAGTATTATACACCTGAGATTGTTGTCATAATTAAATCGCCAAACCTTGAAGTAATTGTATTTGACAACATTTTTATATCATAATATCGCGTTCTAAAACAACAACACGAGGCGGTTATACGTTTCCGTAGTTATACGATTCCGTATGATTCTCTTACAAGATTTGTAACTTGCATGTCAAAACACAACTGTCTTGCATGTAGACATCTTGCATGTTGATATAATTTTCTTGCATGTTAGCATAATTTATGTGGCATGTAGTTGGCAGTAATATGTCACCATAGATATACATTTTTTTGAAACTTGAGATTTGCGGTGCTTGTTATATCTATAACAGCCTTTATGAATTGATGATAACTGTGCAGATCTTCGCTAAGCCCCCGTTCACACATAGCTGCGACTTGAAGACGATCATTCCGATCAAGCCACGATCAGAAAAAGTTTTGGATCGGATCGGATGGGAGCCGATCGGCGTCTGAATCGAGCAAGTCGACAAATTATGGTCTGCATTATGCAGGCACGTTGCAGCAGGGTAGGCCCTCACTTTTTCCCCAAGCAAACTTTTACTATTCAATTGAAAATGTTTATTGAAAGGCCGGTTGCTCCCTTGTTTAGAGCATATTCAAAATAAGCGTGGCGAGAGCGAATAGAGCTCTGCGATCACAGAGTCCCTTACCGCGATCATACTGTAGACCTTTCAACTAATTTTTCAAGTTGCACATTTAGTAAAAAAAAAAAAAATCATTATTAGATTTATAGGTACATGAATTTATCAAAAAAGATAATAACTTATGCATACATTTAATTAAATCATTAAAAAGTTTAAATATTTATAATTGAATTGGACGATGATTGTGTTTTAAGGACAGGTAACTCAGGTGTGTAAAATGACCAACTAAGTGCCGATTTGTGAGTTATCGTTTATAGGAATTACATATAGGCTACTTCAGCATTGGTATTGTTATGTACAAAAAAGGGTTCCTTACATATGTATTTATCAATGTTGCTAATAACACGTGTTCGTGTTTATTTATATCTGTAATTTATTGGCTGTAATGCTGGTCACCTTGTCAGGTGACATTTAAATATTCGTTGCACGGGTTTTAACTGACCGCTGTTAGCACAGAGTATTCTAAAGCCATTCGAAGGCTCTTTTCAGTGCAGATAACACGTCTTTCTTTTTTACTCTCTATTTCCACGTAATATGGGCGATTCGGGCGATGAACTGACTTTAGACTCAGATAAATTACCAAAAGACAGCACAGGAGGGACCTCTTCATTAAAAAAAACTCGGACATTGTTAAACTATTCACGGGAATAATACAGTCTCAATTCAAAACTTTCTCGGGACAGTTAAAAGCGGAGCAGTTCGAGTCTATCTCGAAGAAACTCAAGGAGAATTCTCTACACAAGATAACTGAATTTATTGCCGAATTATTAGAGGGTCTAGAGAAGCTGGAGTCGAGAGCCTTTGATTTAAAAGATTCTGAATCATTGAAAATTTTTTCTGACTTAAGTAAAAAATTAAAAACGCGTCAAAAGCATATACGCATAGCTGATTCATCTCCCGCGGGCTGGAAAACTGTCAACGAATACCAGTGCAATGAAATCGCAGACAACTCCGATGATGAAAAGAAGATTTGCCGTGCCGAAAACAGGGCCCTTAGGCATCAAAAGCAAAACAAGAGATTTCAGCCTTACGGGACACAGAAAACGCCACCAGCGGCAGCTGCGGGATCTCCAGCTCAGCTGGCTCTTCCTGAGGTCACTAGTACTTTTCAGCCCTTTCCTGCCTTTCAACAGTAGCATCAACAGCCATTTCTCTATGGCCAAGGCAGAAACAAGCAGTCAAGGAGACAGCCTATGCCGTACGACGTTTGCTTCGGTTGTTTCGGAACAGGGCACTGGAAATCCAACAGCCCAAAGGGAAAGACCAATCAAAGTCAATGATAAGTATACAGCTTGTTTGACTTGTGTTCATGAAAAGAGTCATACGGAACATAGTATTAAACATAGTCTAAAAAGGCATTACAGTAAATGGGAAGAAATTGGGGCTTATCCTTACATTTTGAAAATAATTCACATTCTGGTTTTGAAATTCCTTTTCTCTCATTACCACCATCTATGAATTTTCGAAATACCAAATCCGCAGAAATTAACACTGAATTTGTCACAGAAATATCCCAGTTAATCAAGACAGGTTGTGTTGTAGAAGTTACATACAGACCATTTATTGTAAGCCCTCTCAGCGTCGCGGAAAACAGGTCAAAAAAGAGGTTGATTAGATTTGAGTAGACTGAATTATTATGTGAAATATGAGAAAATTGGAAAACAGCTCTGGATTATTTTGAAAACGATTGCTATTGTCTAAAATTCGATCTAAAATCTGGCTATCATCATATTGATATTTCTGAAAGTTTCCGAACATATCTCGGTTCTCATGGAACGAAAATATTATTGTTACACTGTGCTACCGTTTGGTTTGTCATCTGCTCCATTTATTTTTACAAAAAGTCTAAGACCTATTGTTAAATTCTGGCGAAAGAAGGGTATTAAGACAGTTCTTTACCTAGATGACGGTTTTGTGTTTGCCCCATCTAAACAGGAATGTTTTTCAGTTTCTGAATTCATTCAAAAGAGATTGTCAGATTTTGGGCTACTTATTAATTTTGAAAAATCTGTATTTTACCCAACTCAGAATTTAAAATGGTTAGGAATTTCTTGGGATTCATGAGTGGCTTCTTTGCAGAAACTAGTGAAGAGTTTTCCTAAAGTGACGGCCAGAGAGTTGGCAAGATTATGTCAATGTCACCAGTGATGGGTAACATATGTAGTATAATGACCAGATTCTGTTCTTTAGAGATAGCATGTAGAAAGTCATGGAACGATGTTATTGTACTCACACAAAAGAACGAGGTTCTAAATGAATGTAATTTTTGGTTACATTGTATTTACTCAGAAAAAACATTTACACACACCGACAAAGAAAAGTGTCATCATTTACTCTGATGCTAGTAGTCTAGCTTCAGGAGCGTACACGGTTGAAGTTGATTCAAAATTTTTCACTTAATGTTAAAAGAATTTGAGAAGGGTATGAGCTCTACTTGGAGAGAGCTTCGAGCAACTGAACTAGCTCTGGCTTCATTTAAAGATAATTTAGTGAATAAAGAAGTGAAATGGTTCACTGATAATCAGAGTTGTGTAAAAATTGTTCAGTCTGGTAGTATGAAACATCATTTACAATCTCTTGCTTACAACATTTTCAAGATGTGTGTAGAACAAAAAATTTCAATTGACATACAATGGATTCCAAGATTACAAAATGATAAAGCTGATTTTCTAAGTAATATCATAGATCACGATGACTGGGGCGTTACTGCAAATTTTTTTGAATTTGTTAACAACTTGTTCGGAACTTTTACTGTTGACAGATTTGCAAATTATAACAACTGTAAGTTGGGACGGTATAATTCAAAATTTTGGAATCCTGGCTCAGAAGCTATTGACTGTTTTACCCAAAACTGGGAACACGAAAACAATTGGTTAGTGCCCCCTATATACACTTAGTAGTTCGGGCTATTAAACACCTAATAGCATGTAAAGCTTTTGGGGTCTTAATTGTTCCAAACTGGCCCTCTGCTGTTTTTTAGCCATTTATTTTTGATAAAGATATGACGTATAGATGGTACGTTAAAGATGCTTTACTATTCAATGCTTATTCAGGGTGATAACAGACAGTGGTCTGATAGCGCGAGGATAGAGGATCAGCGATTACAACACCTTAGGGACTTTTTACCAACTTTCTGTCTAAAATCAAGAGCACCGAACACATCAAGTCAATACAGGTACGCATTCAATGCTTTCTGCAAATGGTTTAGCGCTTTTCTGCCTGCTATTTCTGCATTACCCGCAGCGGATGAACACTTGGCTCTATATATAATTTCTATCGCTAAGGATTACAAATCATCAAGTAAAATTCAATTAGCTACACAATCTATAAGTTGGGTCCACCAGGTAGTAGGGCTAAATGATCCGTGTGAATCCAATTTAGTGAAATTAACAAAAGTGGGTGCAATAAGAGAGACTTCCAAACCAGTTGTAAAAAAGGAACCAATCACACCAGATCATTTGAAGTTATTGGTTCAAAGATACAAATCAAACAATTTATATAATATGCGTACTTTATGTTTGTGTTTGTTGGGTTTTGCTGGGTTTCAGATTCTCGGAGCTCGCAAATATTAGACTTAATGATATATCATTTGATGATGTGTGTATGAAACAGTGGGCGTAGCATCGTTTTTGAAAGTGGGGGGGGGGGGGGCAGCCAGAGAAAAAAGTTTTTTACTTACCGTTGACAAGCAAAAAAAAAGAAAAAGAAAAAAAAAAGAAAAAATAAAGGAAAAAGTTGCCCAAAGTCGAAAATCCTATTTCGTGGGGGGGGGGGGGGGGGGGGGGGGGGGGTAGGTAAACTTTTTCTCAGTGTCAAACTACTTTTATTACCAATTCTAATACTACATTTTCGATACATCACTATAAAAGTCTAAGAGTGGGGGGGGGGGGGCACCCCAGGCTTTCAATTAAAATTTCCTATAGTATAAATAAGGTTGGGAAAAAAAGTGGGGGGCCAGCCCCCCCCCCCCCCCCCCGGCCCCCCTGTTGCTACGCCCCTGTGAAAGTTAACATTGTCAAAAGTAAAACGGATGTTTACAAAGAAGGGCAGGAGGTGTGTATTGCTAGAACTCATGGTGACACTGTCCTGTACATACGTTAGAAGAATATATAAAATTGTTAGGTGCTGAAGTTGATTCATCAGAATATTTATTCAGATCTTCCGTCATTTTGTAAAAATACAAGTGCATATAAAGTTAGAAGAGATAATCGCCCTTTGTCTTATACTAGAGCACGAGAAATTGTTTTAGATGCTTTTGATGCGGGGCAACTTCCCACTGCAGCGGCTGGTATAAGTGACAGGTTGTTTAAAAAGCATGGGCGGTGGAGGTCAGAAAAAGCTAAAGATGGCTGTGTGAAAGAAAACATTCAGAATAAATAATTGTAACCAAAAACTTAGGTATTTGAAATTTACATATACAAGTCATTCTATTTCGACTCTTTGTCTTTCGAATAAGTAAATTGCACTACCAGAGCGCTTCACATCCTAATATACGTATTTGTGTTTATTTTATAAATTATTTATGTTCGTTTGAGTGGCACGAATAAGAACATAAATGTATTCATCAATGTTGCTAATAACACGTGTTCGTGTTTATTTATATCTGTAATCTATTGGTTGTAATGCTGGTCACCTTGTCAGGTGACCGCTGTTAGCACAGAGTATTCTAAAGCCATTCGAAGGCTCTTTTCAGTGCAGATAACTGAATCCCCACCCATCCGCCCTTGCTTTACATGTTTTAAAAAGATTTTATGTTTAAAAATCTTGTTTTGTTTTGTAGAAAAGAAGACAATTAAAGAAGATATGATTGTATTTGTAATGATTTTGTTTAAGTAAAATGCACTACCAGAGCGCTTCACATCCTAATATACGTGTTCGTGTTTATTTTATAAATTATTTATGTTCGATTGAGTGGCACGAATAAGAACTTAATGTTTTGTACACAAAAGCATTGACTAAAAGAAGGAGAATGTCTTCACTCTACCTGAAATAACAGGGTCAAATGAATGGGGAACAGACTATATTCAATATTATTAACTCTCTTTGACGATTGTTATGAGGAAGAAAATGTAATGACATGTTTTTGTGCGCATTTTTGCGCTTCCTATATAAATATATATATATATTTTTACAAGTAAATGCAACAATAAATTATCTTATTTGTGTTACATAGCACGAAGAAGAACGACAGAGTACAAACATTTAATCAGGTTAGAACTAAGAAGGAGGGTAGATTTCACTTTTTATTTTGATTAAAAATTTTACTTATATCTAATTAAACGGTGTCCACAACTATATAGTTAATAAGTTTAACATTAGTACTAAATTTTAAAACCACAGGATTCTATTGACAGCAAAGAAACACTTTGGAAATGCTAAAAATGACTTGCGTATAAACAGTTAGATACCTTGGATATGCTCTAAACAAGTTTCAGCAACGAGTTACCGTTCATAACAGCGAACCCCAGCGGCAGTTGAAAGGCCTACATACTGCATTTATGAAGACTCCACTACGTTTTTTCTGCACTTTGTCACGATCGGTCACGCTTTGATTTTTGTAGAAGTGGTGTCTATGTGTGAACGGGGGAAAAATCAAAGAGTGCAGAAATCGTTTTGATCAAAATACAAACGCTCTGGATCAAACTGAGGAAAGTGATATAATCTTTTTATGCGCCCGGATCGATAGATCTGGGGGTATATTGTTTTTGTTCTGTCTGTCTGTTTGTCTGTGTCTCTCTGTCTGTCTGTTGTCAACTTTAACCTTCGCCATAACTTTTGAACCGTGAGAGATAGAGACTTCATATACGGTGTGCATACTCCACTAATTACGTTCTTTCAAATGACACCAAGGTTAATGACCCTGGGACCTTGAGTGTGACCTATATGCTAAAAATAGCTTTTTCGAACTTTCGCTATAACTTTTAAACCATAGAAGATAGAGACTACATATTTGATACTGCATACTCCACTAATTAAATTATTTTAAATGACACCAAGGTCATTGACATTTTGACCTGACTATGACCTTTATACTAAAAGTAGCTTTTAAAAAAAAAATTCGTTGCCGCATAGTGTTTCACAATCACATCTTGTTTTTCTCTAGAATTAAGGAAGCATTTTGATTTCAAACTGAAAATATTATTATAAATCACATTAGTAAACAAACTACTCCCTCGATTAGTATTACATGTACGACTGTGTATGCATCATCGATTGTTTATTTTTCATACGGACAAAGCCTTATCAAACAACTATTGCGTGGAATGGGCTATGTGTTTAATATTTTGCACGTGTATTTCTTGTGACAAGACCTTTAATTGGGTACCAGCAAATTTGACCTCTTGTCCTTTGAATTTGACCTACTTACTTTAAAAAGAATAATTAACTTTGGCCATAACTTTTTAACAGATGGAGTTAGGGCTTTCATATTTCACATGTATATTTATCGTGAAAAGACCTTTCAGCTGATTTAAATATTTTTTACCCTTTGACCTAAGATTTTGACCCACTTTAAAAACATAAGCTTGGTCATAACTTTTGAACAGTGAGAAATAGGGCTTTTATATTTCACAGTGTATTCCTTGTAACAAGACCATCCTTTGAGTACTAACACTTTTGACTTTTTAACCTTGACCTTTGGAGTTTGACATGCATTTGAGAGAACTGAGTCCTCGCTATAAACTGTGTTACAACACGAAATGTAATAACAGCGCAAAATGTGATAAACCGGAGTTATTGCATTTTGCATTATTACACTCTGCATCGAGATCAACGCAGAATGTAATAACGCAAAATGTACATGGTTCGGACGGTTTTTGTTTTGCTTGCAAGCAATAAGCTGTTGTTCAGAATGTCAATTGTCTAGGGTATAACTATCAATGGGAAAGGTTTTTTTATAACCTTTCCGGCTTTATCAAATGTAAATATATAACCAAAATAGATTACAGTTCCTAGTAACTAGACGATTAATTTATTGAAAGAATTTTACCATGGTTCGAACGTATCTGACCAAGGTTCGGACATGATATTAATATGAAATAAACTTACATTCTTTTAAGTTACTTCTATCATAGGCGTCCCCCCACTTTTTTTCCAAATATATACCTATTATAGACATTGAACATTGCTTCGTAGATTTAGCGCCCCCCCCCCCCCCCCCCCCACATACACACACATTTTCCACAGAAACGTCGCAGTGTAGGTTAAAAAAAGGGAAAGAGGTGGTGTTTGGAAAAAAAATTTTGGTACTGAAGTTCGAACTTACTCCCCCCCCCCCCCCACACGAAATAGGATATTCGTGTTTGGGACATGGACAGTTCCCCCCTTTTTTTTGCTTGTCAGGATTTTTGTTTTTTTGGCAGGTATAATTTTTTTTACACTAAGCTCCCCCCTTTCAATTTGCTTCCGACGCCAATGTCTATACAATATTCATTTACAAAATATTTCCCTAGATAGCCTGACTATATTACACTATTTTAAAAAGTATTCGGGAGACCCTAGTGGTCAGACAAAGTTTTTGAAAGTTCGGGGGGGGGGGGGTACAAAGGAGTGCTTGTGTGTACAGGGTGTGTGTGTGAGGTTTTTTTTTTAGGTTTTCAAAATTCAAACCTATATATGGCGTATATAAGCTATTAAATAAAAAAAAAATACGAGATTATAAGTGTAGATTTACACGCTGTTTGCTAATTACTATTAATTTAAAATTGGATAAATGCGGAGTCGGAAAAATAAATCGGTTATTGTTTTAAGTCTCTAATATCTTTGAAACGCGATTGATTTTAATTGTATAATTTACAGGAGAGTCCTATCTTTATATAAAGTAACAAAACAAATAGAAAGACCCTTTTTTTAAATTTTACTTTGCCTGCACTTACGAAAATACGCCATACATGATATTAAATCATTCTCATGATTCAATTATGCTGAAACAAAAAGTGCGGTGGAACAATTTCAAAAGATATTTAATGTTTGGGAAAAAAGGAGGCAATTTACCTCGCCTATGAAACTTCGTTCCTGGGGGGCTAAAATAAACCCTCTCCCCTCCATGCTATTAATAAAAAAACAACTTCAAATAAGATTTTAATCATTTCTTTCGTTAAACAATTCTTAATAATTTATTGTTTTTTAGTTACCCTTTCCTTCTTTTCTCTTTCCTTTTCCTTTCTTTTCTGTGAGGCTACCTTATCTTTATATGCATCATCTGATGTAAGGATTAAGAAAGCTGGATCAGATTTTGGCTTACGCTGCAGTTTTAGTTTTGGAACGATATCTTCGTCTTGGTCGAGGGTATTAACTTTTTTGTTTTCAAACTTGATTAACAAAAACCAGGTATTATGAGTTTACCCATCACTGCAGACTTCAGAGGTACTGAATGCCTCTTTTGGTACAGCATCTGGATTGTACGGGCAGATTCCAGTAGCAGCAAACCCATTCACAATCTTTGACGACTCTCTTGCCATCTCCATCCAGACGGAACGGAACAGGAGGAAGAAGTTGGAATGACCTACTGTACATCCAGTCTCCGCCATCAACTCACTTGTCTTCTTCCTCCACTTGGACTTCATTGGTCCAAAAAGTGTTCTGCAAAAAATCATTTGGCAGATATAAGTACCGGTATGACTCAATATCAATATATAAAAAAAAAAAACACGCAAGAAGTAACGTACTGCAGAACTACATGTACTTATTTTCATGAGGAATAAGTTTGTAGACCAACGTTATAATTATATATCAATAATTTTCCTTTAACCACGAAGATTTGTCACAGGATTTTTACAGTATTCTCACCTGTCCAGTGGCTGGAGCCATTTGGAGGTGTGCAATGGCAATTCTACCAAAATGATGCTGTTCTCTCTGATGGTACTCACTAGTTCCATGTGGTGGTGTGAATCGTGGCCATCAAATATCAGGATCTGAGGTCTCGTGGGTCCAATGTTTTTTTTAAAGAAAACTTCTGAAAACCACATGAGAGCAAGACCCTTTAATCAAGATAATAAATTTACGTTTTTATAGTATACTAACTAGTATGTTTGCGCATAGATACTGAGTTAGCCATAAATATTTTAAAATCTATACAGGTAGTCTTACTTGTTTCGTCCATCCTGTAGGTGACACGCATAATATTGATCCATCAGGGGCATTTTCGGTGTCCCATGATGGTAAAGCCATTTTTGTTTTTCCTTTAAAGATAAAATGAGGGAGTAGTAACTACCCCGCTGCATTTCCACTTGCTATGAGGGTTATTGTTTCCCTCGTTCCCGTTTTGGAATGTATGGACTTAGCGCCTTTTCTGTACATAAATAAATTTCGTTTTAATGCAAACTAATAACAAAACATGTTATTCTATGTATTTGAATATTTGAGTCAATCTGAAATATTTAAAACCACAGGCACCTGACGAATGGAATGAGCCCCCCTTCCCTTGGAAAATTTCTATTAGAAACGATAATTTATCCAAAATACATAAATATCCAGTCTGTTATACCTCTGTTTCTATTTCTGATATCATTTTCCATTTTTTGGTTATATTCTAGAGTTTGCCCCGCCATTCCATTCGTCAGGTGCCTGTGTATAAGACCATCGAATATTAACTTGCAATATTGAAATATACAGCTTACGTCATTCCTATCTTTAGCTCTACTGGTCAGAGACCAGAAGAGCTTATGCGACAGTAATGCGTCCGTCGTCCGTCCGTCTGTCTGTAAACAATTTTTCAAAATGCTACTCCTCCTACAGTTTTGCTCTGATTTCAATATAACTTGGCACACAAGTAGATTATACTAAGATACATAATTCTGTTTATCGGTTTTTGATTTCGGTAAACGGTGTTGCCGTGGTAACTAAAAACAGAATTTTCTGTGAAATTCTTTCAAATGCTACTTCTCCTACAGTTTTGGTCTGATTTCAATATAACTTGGCACACAAGTAGACTACACTAAGATACATAATTCTTTCTATCGGTTTTTGATTTCGATAAACGGTGTTGCCGTGGTAACTAAAAATAGAAATTTCTGTGAAATTTCTTTTAAAATGCTACTCCTCCTCCAGTTTTGGTCTGATTTCAATATAACTTGGCAAACAAGTAGATTACACTAAGATACATAATTCTGTATATCGGTTTTTGATTTCGATAAACGGTGTTGCCGTGGTAACTAAAAATAGAAATTTCTGTGAAATTCTTTCAAAATGCTACTTCTCCTACAGTTTTGGTCTGATTTCAATATAACTTGGCACACAAGTGGACTACACTAAGAACATAAAGAGACTTTATCAAGGATCATTATTCTATTTATTGCTGTTGTAAAGTTTCAATTCCCAATTGCTTAAGTACTTTTCTCTTCCTTTGCTATAAGTACAAACCAGTAGAGCTTCAGTCTCGACAGAGACTTCTGGTTTAGTTTTATGATAGAATATGAATTTGGCCGGGATCATTTTCGAGTGTCTGAGAAAATATGGGATTGAAATTCAAGTTCGAAGTTTATTTCTAATCGACTTCACCTACGCTCAAAATCAATGTTATCCCAGAACTATTTTTTTTCAAAAAATCCATTTATCATGTTTATTGATTACACCAATAATACAAACGGACAGTCTATTCTGTTTTGTGAAGGAATGAACTGAAAGAAATTTACACCCCCTTCTTTAGGATCCTATGACCGTCCCCTAGATAAAATATAATATCTTTATCTTCTAAATCTATAATGTTAACGTTTCTTCATTTTTTTCATACCCATTAATCTCAAACGATTCGGGAATTGAAAGTATTTGAAAAATGGTTTATTTATTATTACTCTACGTACGAAAGTAGCTTAGGTAGATTGAAATTCAACTTCAAGTTTGAATTTCAATCCAACGTTTTCTCGGACGTCCGTGTCGAATGCAAGAAATGATGAAAGCGTAATATTTACAAGTTTGCCAGTTCACTGAGGCACGTAGCATCCCCCAACTTTTTTTTCTAGACATAACTTTTTACATAAAAATTTTTAATTGAAAGTTTGGTTGGCCTTCCACTTTTCCTTGCAGTACACAAGTAAAGGTAATGTAGTAAGAATGGGCAAAGAAGGTAATGAAAGAAGTTTGATTCTAACACCCCATCCCCGATTTTCGAGTAAGGAAAAAACTGGAAAATTGCCCCCCCCCCTTTTTTTTTGGCTTGTCAATTTTTTTTTCAAGCAAACTAGATTTTTTTCTGCCCCATCCCCTTTTCAAAAACGATGCTACGTCCCAGCAGTTATATCTTCCGCGGTCTGCACCATTGTTATATAGACCTTGCAACAATTTTCTCTGAGTCGAATAATAAAGGGTAATAAATGTCTCATCCATATTCCATATGAGATGAGCCTTATTTGTCAGATTGTTTGTGTCCAGTTCAGCCTTTAAGCTTTCAAAGTAGGACCCCACTCTCTCCCTTGACATCATCTCGTGTCTGATCGACGCCGTGGACTCTGGAGTCCTCAAACTGAGGTTGTTGTGTCTCTTCTTTAGCAATCGCCACCATTTTTCAGAAAGGCGCCCGTTTTTAAAAGGTGTTCCCCTTTTCTTAGCTACGTCTCCAGCGTAACGAAAAAAAGTTTGATTTGGAAAAACCAATACCAATACCGCAAAGTGGTATGTGTGACATTGTGTTTGACGGCTGCTTTCCTACAGACGTACCGTTTAGTACGTCATAAGCAGCGAGCAGATCCTCCTCGCTATAAGTTTTGCCCTTTCTGCTTTTTGTTTTCATCTAAAAATAATATTAACTGGAAGAAATATGTGTTATCTTTATTTAATCAAGCAATAAGGTTTATTTTAAAAATTACAGTATCTGGTCCGTAATCTTTCCCCAAGTCTTTAATTTGCGTGATCGTAACTAGGCTATCGATGCACTTGAACCCAATGTTGCACTTTTGCTCCGGACCGGTTTGCCTCCTCCACCTTTCCACAGGACTCTTAGCTTTCAGAAAGCATGGACCTTCAATTAGATTTCTTGTAAATAATTGTGAAACGATGAATGCATCCGGGTGGCGAAGATAACATCTTTTTTCTGTCATTGCACGATCTTCGTAAACTGCAATCGCATTTACGTCTCCTGGATTGATACTTTTATATAATATTTTATATGCGACCCAAAGACATAATTATCATTGTTGAAAATATGAATAGAGAAAATCTAAAATACTCTTTTACATAATCTGATATTTAGATTTTTTTCAAGTACTAATAATATGCTAATGCTTAGATTATCAACCTTGTTTACGATTTATTCTCTCCAACTTTTATAAAAAGTACATTTAAGCAGCTTAAACCTTGGTTGGAACAGTGTTCGACTCATGGTCAGTTGGGTGTACAAACCTAGGTACACTTTGTTTTTACACTTCTCGGAGGATTTCTCAAATAAGAAAGAAAATAACTAATCTATTTTTTTACTGTGGGGAATGATTACTCACTCAAAAACGCACTACAAATAATACATACTGGATCAAATACAGAAAAACATCAGATATTTGTATTTCTTCAAAGTGTATATTTACTTTTTCCACAATGTTATGACGTAAAACGAACTATACATACCTTCAAATCTTAGCGCCACCACCAAGTATAGAGTCACTTGATAATTAAATGGTCTTGACTAAATAAAAAACCCGATCGATGAGATTGACATGTTTCCCTATTATGTTGGAAACCGATTTATTACACGGAAAAAAAAAATAACGCTAAAGTTGTCCGAACTTAGGTCACTTCTTTTGTTTGTCCGAACATTGGTCAGTTCACACATTTTGCGTCGAGATCAACGCTAAATATAATAACGCAAACTTTTATAATGCGGTTTTTGGATTATTACATTTTGCGTTGAGATTAAGTAAAATGCAAGAACGCATAATGTAGTAACACACATTTTGGTCAGCCAGGTTGAGTATAATTTTCAACTGAGTAGTGGGCAAAGAAAAGAAATGCAAAGAAAAGAAAAAAAAATAAACATTGGTTAATTCTTTCAATAGACTGGATTCTATAATATATTGATTTCATTAGCGACACGTATTAAAAATCAGTTTAATGTTGTGTTGTTAGTGTTGCAAATTAGGAAAGTGCGTACGGGGGTGGGTTGTTTTTGCTTGGGGGGGGGGGTAATTTTGTTGACCAGTGTACTTTTGCTTTTTAACAAATGCAGTGGATTTAACAAAAAAATCTATTAATTTGTAATGACAGGTGTTTCATGTAATAGGGGGGTTGTTGACGATTGTGATTTTATGTTGTTTTACGACCAGCAAAAACAAAATTCTCTCTCTCTCTCTGTCTGTCTTTCTCTCCAATAATAAAACATCCTGGTAGATTGTTTCTGGATGCCCACAGTAATACAATAATCAACATACGGAATATGCATTACCAAACATGAAGTCTCTATCTCCTATGGTTCAAAAGTTATGGCTTAAGTTTGAAAAAGCTATTTTTTCATATAGGTCACAGTCAAGGTCATTGACAAGTTGACGACAGACAAACAGAGAAACAGACAAATAGACAGGACAAAAATCTATCGATCCAGGAACATAAATAGTTTAAAACTTTATTTGCAGATATTTTCCTATGAAACAAAATAAATTTTATTTATATATTGATATTACTTAACTTAATTATAATTTGTTTAATTTAATATGTTAATTTCGTGCATAAAGAACAAGACACAGTCTCAATACAAATTTAGCCCTTTGTATTTTTCTAAAATATAAAATTGATATAAGAAATTAAGATTCATCTCTCTAAATCAAAAGTCTTCCATGCAGTAAGAATACACAAATCGTTTTTCTCATTTGACCTTCAAAATACTAATTGTGACGTCATTTATTTGCACACTTTCCAGTATTTTCTTAAAAAGTTGCAGAAGACATCAATTCTGATCAAGTGGAATTTTCTTTCAGAAAAAAATACTCTGTATGCATCGCCTACAAAGATTTTGAGATAAGTTATTTTTCAAAAGCTGTGAACATAATAAACCGGTATCCAAAAATTGAAGTGGGCGTCGGAGGCAGACACTATTTACTAAAATAAAATAAACACAGAAATGGTGTCATTCTGAGGTTTTTCTGCATTAAACTTAGAAATGTACCAAATTTATGACGTCATATTTCCACAAGGTCCTCTTTCATTTCATATTCCTTAATAATTTATCATATTCATCTATACTTAACTCTTGTAAAAGCCAATTTCATAACTTTTTAAGAACATTAAATTTTTAGGGCACAATGAAGTCCAAACCATTCCTTCTTCTTTATTTTATATATTTAATTTTATATCTCAAATTCTATTAATATCACAACTAGTCAAGAAAATTAAGTCTGCATTTGTCTTTAAAATGTGCCAGTAATTTAACGAAATGAACACTATAAAAACATTTTAAGGACTGAATTCAATATCTTATTGCTTGCAAAGCATTGATTCATTTCAAGTAAAACATCTTCCATGTATCAATGTCAGAACAACATTACTATTATTCAAAATGTTTCTAACAACTTACAGATCTATAGCCACAGAATTCAGCTGCGCCGAGACAATATTGAAAGCGTTTGAGTGCGGGGAAGATTTTTTGAGAGTATCCATGCAGTTTCTACATGCTATTCAGCCAACTGTTTGTATGGACAACTCTATTTATTGGGATTGGGTTCGGAGATTCGGTGGAAATGGAGTATCTACACTGTATTCGTCATCTCTTTTACTACTCTTGATATTGTTTCCGCTGCTTTTTTTGATTCGTTAGATACAGTTTTAAGCGTATGGTTGGAAACATCAGATTAAATCAATCATTTTCAGTGTACATTGTAAAAAACGTATTAACCTGTAAATTGCTTGAATGTTGAATATAAATTGCTTGAGTCGGGTAGAAAAAAAATCATGACGCCAAAATACATTGCGTTTAGAGTAAAAGAAAAAAATTAAGCTAATGAATAAAATAATTATCACTATTACAGACTTCTAGTGTATTTATTAGGAATTCAGTGGTCGCCGGTGTAAAGACGAATAATGACCCCCATCGAATAATGACCGGGGGGTCATTTTTCAACGACGAAAAATGACCCCCCCCCCACCTGTAGAAAAAAAATCATTTTTTGTAGAAAAAGAGTCCTAGGGTCATTATTTTATATGTTCGTCCTATAAAAAATTGACCTCCATTGAAAAATGACCCCCTTTAAAGTGATACAAAATTTATAATATTTGATATCTTTTTTATAGGTAAAGTAATTTTTACATTTTCTGTAACCAGAATAATACAAAAAGTCGTATGAAATAATTAAGAGATTCACGTAGTCTTTCAATGCTAAAATTGTGTTTGAAAAGAGATTCTTTAGTTGTCAAGTAAATAAAATTTCTTTTTAATATTCCTCCTCATAATGTTTGCTTAAAGAATGATATTCTACTTGTTTTTAGAAATCAAACCATGCAACAATCAGGTTTTTAAAAATACTCTTTAATAGGAAATAATAATTTTTCCTTCATTTTAACTTTTAGCTTGTATAAATTTGGCAAATCCTATTTGACAATGAAAGAGGAGGAAATTTTTACCCCCCCCCCCCACACACACACACACACAAAAAGAACATTACGTTAAATCAAAACAAAAAAAATAATAAATGAAAAGGAAAAATATAAATAAAACTCTATACCTTTCAATAATACTGAAAGAGGCTCTAGATAAAATATTGAAATGAAGTTAAGCCTTCACACAAGTACTAACATATCATAATTTACTTCGCCATGATTAAAGCATACTTTAAGGACAGACGAGACGTTCCTTAATAATAGATAAAATTTTCCAAGATTTTGTCATTGAAGTATTGCTACTTTAACATGTTTACTCACAAAAATTTGAGGTACTTTACCAGGCATTTCTGCAAGATACCATGGGTTGTTTTTCTTATATATTCCTTTTGGGAGGAAAAATTATTTTCCGATTTCAAATGTTTAAGTGTCTGGATGTTTTAAAAACGGTTAGAAACTGGTTTAGAAATCAAAATATAATTAAAATTTTGAATATTTTCCATACATTACGAAGATATACAAAACAGATTTTGAGGAACGTCTCGTCTGACCTTAAATGTTGTTGGGGGTATACTTGAAAGTATTGTGGCAAAGTAACAATTGAAAATTAGTAGAATAGTAGATTAGCTTAAGCTTATTTTTAATCCCTTCTTATAGAAAAATAAAGGTAGGGTAGTTTTTTTTTGTTTTTTGTTGATAATCGACTTCCTCCTAAATAAGTAAAGGTGGGTGGGGGGTGGGGGTGGGTATAACACCTAAAAATATGCTCTGTAAAGCTATGGGCTTGTGTTAATACACATTCTAATGCAAAAACTATACATGTAGACATAACCTTTTGATTTAGCACACAGTATTCATTACATTTCTTAATTCTTGTTTTACTCCACCCTTTTACTCAGTTCTGAGTATATTTTTCAGAGAATTTAATATGTAAATCAGAACAAACATTTTCATTTTTGTAACGTCTTCTTTACACTGTATCATAATTTGAATAATTAATTGAAAAAAAATTCTTTTTATGTCCCCGTAATCGAAGATTCGGGGATATATAGTTTTATCGTGTCCGTCTGCATGTCTGTCTGTCTATCTGGCGGTCTGTTTGTCCGCAAAAAAATTGACAATAACTTTTCATTTTTTGGAGCTATGACTTTCATACAGTATTCCTTGTGACAAGAACTTACTTTGGGTACCACCAAATTTGACCTTTTGACCTTTACCTTGGAGTTTGTCCCATTTTACACAAAAATGCTAAATTTTTTCTTTGGCCATAACTTTTAAACGGTAGATACTAGTACTCTCATACTTCACATATGTAATTTTTTTGGCATGACCTTTCATTGGATACTTAAAACTTTGACCCTTTCACCTTGAAGATTTCCTTACTTATGAAAAAACTTTAACCTTGGCCATAACTTTTGAACGGTAAGGGCTAGGGTTTTCATACTTCACATATGCAATCCTTGTTACATTAAACCATTCTTAAGAAACCATCAACTTTGACCCTTTGACCTTTGAGTTTGACCTACCTTTCAAAACCTCATCCTTAGCCATTACTTTTGAACAAGTGGTGCTAGGGCTTTCCTATTTTGCAATTGTATTTCTTGTGAGAAGACCCTACTTTGGGTACCAGTATATGTTGCCATACAGGGGCATAGCTATTTTACAAACACATCTTTTTATATATAAGCGGATAAGAGATGGATACCCCAAAGCGTAACAGACGGACGGACGGACATCCTGATCACTATATACCCTCCCGCTTTTAAAGCAGAGGATATAATAATATATAATACTGCTGATTTTTTCTGTCGGTACGATGATTTCCACCATCGAAAAACAATGTTTACCTAACCCTTTAGGCTCGATAAATCTTTTACTGCTTTTGATTCTGAATCATGGCATTGACCTTAAAATATAGCTATAATTGTATAATATGAGATCAGAATATCATCAATTTATTCCCAATTAGCTTCGGTGAGCATTTTGGCCAATATGCTTCTTTATCAATTTTTTTTTGCCCCCTAAAAATTTCAGCTTTAATCCACAGGGAGTCATTTTTCTACGGGGGTTATTTTTCTTCACGTGGGTTCTGCAAATTTTTAGGGTTGTGACACTTATTCTACGGGCAAAAGGGTCATTTTTCGACGTCGAATAATGACCGGGGGTCATTTTTCGCCGTAGAATATTGACCGGGGTCATTTTTCGCTGTCGAAAAATGACCCCCGGTCATTATTCGATGGGGGTCATTATTCGTCTTTACACCGGCGTTTTGCATTGGCTAGAAAGATTGCTCTTAATTAAGCCACGGAATAAGAAAGTGGTCCAAACGTCGTGGGTTCGAATCCCACTCTGTAATGTGTAGACCGGTTCCTTGGTTGAGACAGAATAAACCGAGGTCCCATGTCGCATTTGGTGTTGGCACGAATTTCGAAAAAAGATCCCTCCGTCTGCAAGCGCTGACGTCTTTTTGTGAGTGGCTCAAGAGTCAAAATATTAAAATTACAGGAAATAATCAGGGCTGGGCAAACTATTTCAATATATTGTACAATGACCGTCAATATCTATATTGCAAGCGCTGTTTGTTACGTCTTTTTGTGAGTGGCTCTACATGAGTGGAAAATATTAAAATTACAGGAAATAAATTCAGGAATGTTGCAATACATTTTTTGCTTTCCCTTATTTGAAAATGTTTACATTGTATCATCGTTGCGGTGTTTTTCCTTTGAAGACCACTGCGTTTTACTCACCTGAGCCGAAGACTCAAATGAGCTATTCTGATCACATTTTGTCCGTCCGTCTGTCTGTCCGTCTGTAAACTTTTCACATGATGGACTTCTTCTCAAGGTCTTCTGGGTCAATTTTAACCCAATTGCAAACTTGGTACAAAGCTTAAGCATCCTTGGGTAAAGAGGAGTTTAAATTTTATAAAAATGAAGGTCCAAGTCCCCTCACAAGGAATGAAAATAAAGAAAAGACAAAAATAGGGTGGGTCACAGGGGCCGGTAACATACTGTTTTTGATTTTACGTAATCACTATATATATATACAAAAAAGGAAAGGGAAACAACGTCAGCCCGAATTTACACAGGGTCGATCTCGGAAATTTTTCGTATTTCATAGAAAAAAGAATGTAGCCAATTAAATTATAATAGAAATCATACTACAATAAATATTCTTTAATAAAACAGAAACCTCGTTACTTTTTATAGCGTTTAAGTTGGGTATTACTAACTCGATATCCCGTTGTGCGAGTCGATGTACTTTAAGTCGTCCACTAAAACGAGGCAAAATTAGCACATTTTCTTCAGTTTTGAAGTCTTTCCGGAGATGGAAAACACAAAGTAAAGATCCAGCGTTCACGAAAATCATCTTTTTCTTTTGTTAATTGCAATTAAAAGGTACATCTCCGATTTGAATAAATACGGTAGCTTTTTTCGTTCACAGAGACGATCGAGCCCAGAACAGACGACATTTTGGAAAAACCCATGATTGGTAAAAGGCGGAGCGTGATTGGTCAGATCTGTTCTAGAAAAGCACCATTGACCAATCACATCTCGCGTTAAATATTGGATGCAATGTTTAGCGAATTTAGTGGTCGACTTAAAATACATCACTTGCACGACATGCAGGATATCGGATCTGCAAAACACGACTTACACGATTCTTAAATGACCGCGATGGTATTTTTATTAAAGAGTGATTATTACTGAATGATCCAAGACGTTATTTCACTAACTGCAAGGTATTTTATTGAAAACACGAGTCATTTCCGAGATCGACCCTGTGTAAATTCGAGCTGACGTTGTTTCCCTTTCTCTTTGTGTATACATATAGTGATTACGTAAAATCAAATACAGTATGTTACAGGCCCCTGTGGGGTGGGTCATTAAAATATCTTCTTCTCAAGAACCAGTGTCAGAAAACTGAAACTTATATGAACGCATCCTGGAGTTGAGTAGAATCTAAATTGTTTTAAATCTTGACCCCAGGGGATAGGGCGGGGCCACAATAGGGAACCCAAATTTTAAATAGAAATATATAGTCCCCTCACAAGGAGTGAAAATAAAGAAAAGACAAAAATAGGGTGGGTCATTAAAAAATCTTCTTCTCACGAACCAGTGTCAGAAAAGCTGAAACTTATATGAACGCATCCTGGAGTTGAGTAAAATCTAAATTGTTTTAAATCTTGACCCCAGGGGGTAGGGCGGGGCCACAATAGGGAACCCAAGTTTTACATAGAAATATATAGGAAAAATCTCACCCTAACACCATTTACTCAGACACTGGGGCCTTGAATTAGTATAACCATTCGTTTAGTTATTTTGCTAAGGACAGCAAAGAAGGAGATGGTTAAATAAGGAGTGCAGAATGTCGATAGCTTTCCATTAATTTTTTTTTTAAAAATCACTTAGTTTATAGTAAAATTCTCATTTATAGAATTTTATGACATTGGGATAAACTAACTCATTGGCGTCGAAAGTCAATTGAAAGTGGTGTTGGGGGTAATGACTAAATGAAACAGGAAAAAATGAATCTAAAAAAACTTCACAAATCAAACAAAAAGCAAAAAATAGTAAATTGTTAAAACGCAAAAACCCCAATTCGGGGTGGGGGGAAGATAAGAAAAAATTCCTTAAGAAAATTTTTAACCCTATCATTTATTCTTCTGAAATTCATGGGGAGGCTAAACCTACGACACAATGTTCAATGCCTGTTTCATGTATCTTTACAAAACGGGGGCTAGTCTCCCCTTCCTTCCCGTTCCGACGTCCATGCAACTTTTCTGAGAAAAAGAAGTCTCAGAAAAATATTATTATTTATAATCGAATGGAATCGTGAGATTCGAACCCTAGCAATAAAATTTCTTTGAGCCTAAACGCTAACCACCTCACTACACATCACCTGAAGAACTAGTTCTAATTGTAACGGGGACCGTTACAGATGTTCCCCAAACGCTCCCCAACTGTTTTTGTGCCAATTTCCTTTAAAACTTTTTTTAATATGCTCAGTATCGCAGGATTTCATAAAAGAATTTTAAAAGCTACAATGATATCAACTATTTGACATTTAACGTATTGCACGCAAACACACGTGCATGCACATGCAAGCTGATCATGGCATGTTGTCTAAACTATTAAGATATCTTTATGTTCCAAGAATCAATAAAAAGTCATGAAAATATAAATGTTACCGTTTCTCAAATATATTGTTCATTTTACGCATTGCGCTTGCTCAAGTAGATCTAAGCACGTCCTTGCATTCAATTTTTATAGTAGTATCATGTAGAAATTTATAATACCTATTCATATTCTAAATTTCATCCTGTTTTGTTGAGAAACAAGGAAGTTATAGGCATTTAAAGTTTCAGCCAATCAGATTGCAGCACACGTGCATGCGCATGCTTTCATGATAATTCTTATATATCATGTTGTAGATCACCATAGTGTATGACTATGTTCAAAATTTCAGAGGATTTTGTCAAAAAGTAAGAAAGATATTGAGACTTTAGTTTCAGCTAATCAGAGCGAAGCGCACGTGCATGCGCGTGCTTTCATGAAAAATTTTATATATCATGCTGTAGACCTTCAAAATGTGTGACTAAGTTCAATATTTCAATTGATTATGACGTAAAACAAGAAAGATATTAAGACTTTAGTTTCAGCCAATCAGAGCGAAGCGCACGTGCATTCGCGTGAGATCTTCCTATATTGACCATGTCTTCTTGTTTATACTACTAATATATCCTTACATTATGAGTTTCAAAACATTTCATCAAAAAATAGAAAAGTTACAGCAATATACATTATATTGGTCATTTCACGTGTTGCACGAGCTCGTGCACGTGCGCGCAAAATGACCTTCGTTTGACAAGTCTACATAACATGCCTACTGACCCTAAAAAGGTTTCACCTAAGTCGGATGTGTAGTTTACAAGATCACTCGTGGACAAAATTTTCTCAGGAAGAAGAAAAATAATAATAACTAGAGCAAAGCTCGTTGCAAAGCAACGAGTAGGTCTTCCGTCCTGTTTGACCGGAAGTAGCTTTCAAATTATTACAAAAATGAGTAATAACGCCCGAAATTGCTTTGAATCCTCTAAATCTATGTTAAGTAATGCAAAAATAAGCCAGTATTGCTACTTCCGGTTTGACCGGAAGTGACGACGACGAACGGAAAATTAATTTTTATGCTTACAGTGACAAATGTTACCCATAAACTTGTCAAGAACTGAAAAAAATACGCGTTTTTTTGACTACTTCCGGTTTGGCCGGAAGTGACGCCGCCGGACATTTTTTGACGACTTCAATAGATTAAGCTTGACATTTTGAACAACTTTGCTTCTTTGACGTATTACAAATTCTCAATACGTTTTGAGATATAAAGAAAAAACTTTCGGCCCCTCTAGGCCCTTAAATTTAGGGGCCAGCCCTTTTTTTGAGATATCATTTGAAAGATTTTGAAATTCTACACTTCTTTTGTTCTATATGTTCTAACAAAATATTTCCAGGTAAAAAGTTATCTTAGAAAAGATGTAAGAAAATTTGAAATTCGCGATAGGACTATTTTCGGACCATAACGAGCGCCGACATGCGGCGTTTCCGGAAAAAGCAAAGTGCGAAAGGCATATCTACAGACATAGGTCTATCATACCTGAAAGTTTCATGTTTCTATGTCAACTCATTTTTCAGAAAATCTCTGAACAACCCGACCCTTTAAAATTCATAAAATCGGCAATATCTTAGACCGGAAGTGACGTCATCAAAAAAGGAAAAAAATGCATAAGGTTCAAGTGATGATACATAAGTCCTGAAAGTTTCATGAAAATTCATCAAGCCGTTCTCGAGAAATCGCGTGCACAAAATCTGTAAGAAAAAAAAACAGTAATAAAAGTGAACAAGCTAATTCAGAGAATTCGTGTCCCCCGCTTAGGGAAAAAGTCGGCTCCCCCTGACTGAATTTGTAGAATTATTAAATGTATACATGTATACTGAAGGAAATAAAATACATGTATGTCAATATGCATATAAAGATTTGATTGCTTATTCTTTATTATGTGTATAGAAGATTTTTTTATATGGAATATTTATCACACTGTAATTATGATTTTATAACCTCATAAATTTTTCATTTCACATGCTGAATACTATCATTTAGTAAAAAAAAAAAGTATTTAAAAAAAAAGAGGAAGGTTCGACCGAGATTCGATCCCGGGAGCTCTCACATTTGAAGCGAGAGACATAACCACTAGACCACGGAGTTTCTTTACACTGAGTGAAGTATATGCAGAACAGAAGTCACATACATGTATATATTCATGTTTTCATGTTCGGTATTCTCAAAATTTTACACAATCCATGGTGTTTGATTTATTTAGCCTTTATTAAACAGTTATAATAGATGTAATAAGAACATAAAGTCCGCCGAGAACCTGTTTTATACGCAATAACTCTCCTCATGCCCCTGCGCTAAAAATAGCGACATGTATAATACTATAAATACTAATAAAACAAACGGGGCGGGGCACTTTGAGAGGGGCGAGAGACGTCCTAGGGAGTTTTGGTATAAAATTACATTGCATAAGCTCAAAATCTTCTTGAAATATCGCCCGGAAATGATAGTGTTACACACAGACAGAATGTATAAATTTACGACCTTGAACTTTGACCTTTTGACCTCAAAATCAATAGGGGTCTTCTTTAGGCCACAGGGAGTTGTTATGTAAAATTTCATTGCGATAGCTCAAAGGGTTCTAGAGATATCGTGTGGAAACGAAAGTGTTTTAACAGACAGAATTTGCTTATTTATGACCTTGACCTTTTGACCTCAAAATCAATAGGGGTCTTCTTTAGTCCATAGGGAGTTGCTATGCTAAATTTCATTGCAAAAGCTCAAAGGGTTCTCGAGATATCGTGTGGAAACGAAAGCGTTACAGACAGACAGAAAGACGGACGGACGGACGGACAGACGGACGGACAAACCCAAATTAATATCCCCCACTTTTCAAGCGGGGGACAAAAAGAGACCTAAGAATAACAGAAAGGTCTTCCGCTGAAGACGGAAGACCTTAACTAGAGCAAAGCTCGTTGCAAAGCAACGAGTAGGTCTTCCGTCCTGCTCGACCGGAAGCAACTTTCACTCTTTAAAAAAATGAATAAATACATCCAAAATGGTTTAAATCCTCCAAATCTATGTTAATTAATGCAAAAATAAGCCATATTTTGCTACTTCCGGTTTGACCGGAAGTGTCGACGACGGACGGAAATTGAATTTTATGCTCCAAGTGACAGATGTTACCCAAAAACTTGTAAAGAACGGCAAAAATACGCATTTTCTGACTACTTCCGGTTTGACCGGAAGTAACGTCACTGGACAAATTTTGACGACCCTAATAGATTTAGTTTAACATTTTGAACAACTTTCCTTCTTTAATGTATTACAAATTCTCGATACTTTTTGAGATATTAAGGAAAAACTTTTGGCCCCTTGCGGCCCTTAATTTTAGGGGCCAGCCCTTTTTTCGAGATATCATTTGAAAGATCATGTAATTCTACACTTCTTTTGTTTTATATGTTTTAACAAAATATTTTTAGATAAAAAGATATTGAAGAAAAGGTTTCAGAAATTTTGAGTTTTACGATAGGACTTTTTTCGGACCATAGCGAGCGTCGGCGTTTCGTACATCCGGTAGTTATGATATACTAAGTGCACTTCTCCAAACGTTGCCTTAAGCATCACTGAAAATTTATTGCTTCTGTGTTTAGTGCTTTTTGAGAAAACTGCCGGACAAAGTGACCCTCTAAAATTCACCAAATCGCAGAAAACTCCGAACCAGAAGTGACGTCATCAAAATAAAAAAATAGCTATATCTAGATTTTTTGATGTTCTATCAGATCTGAAAGTTTCATGAAAATCGATCGAGCCGTTCCCGAGAAATCGCGCGCACAAAATCGGTAAGAAAAAAACAATAATAAAAATAGTGGAAAAGAAACCTAAGAAAAACAAGAAGGTCTTCCGCTGAAGACGGAAGACCTTAAATAGAAAGTCTAACTGCAAGCAATAGCTGATGTCGCCCCGAACTGGACAAGACTTTCATTTTTTTTCATCACTAAAACAATACCTATTAGCTAAGCTTGGAAAACCATCAACTCGTTTCAGTCCTTTCAGTACTTGCAGAACTTTGATTTAAAAATCAAAGTAAAAGAATTTTCAGTTTTCCCCTGTTTTCATGGAAACTATTGACAATTTCCAATTTTTAAATGCAACACGCACAATTACAGATACTAATCATTTAAGCAGTAAAGTTTCATGACGAATGTCGAAGGGACCAGAGAGAACACTCGCAGACAAAATTCGTTGCTTTTTGCAGGTTTCCATGGCAACGGTAGCCATTTTGAAACTGAATGACCATATGGCACAACTACAACCAGTGATCGTCCTTTGATGAAAGTTACAGGAAGATTGTCCCAGCCATCTCCGAGAAAACGCCTGGACAAAAAAAAACACATGCGTACAATCGCAATATGTCGTCCCCGACTTCGTTCGGGGCGACATAATAATAAGAAACAGAGTAAAAACTAGATACGATCTCGTTGCGAGCAAGGAGTAGGTCATCTGTCCGATTCTTGATGAGATGAGATAAGATTTTGATTGAGATTTTCATTCTAAAATAATGATTTTCCATAATTTTTAAAAAGACATTGAACATTAAAGACTTAAAAAATCGGCTTTTGGCCCCTCACGGCCCCTAATTTTAGGAATCAGCCCTTTTTATTCATATCATCTTAAAGTTCTAAGGATTTTGATCACTTTTTGTTCAACAACTATTCAGAGATTCTTTATCGTCTTCGAGTTATTTGCATAAGATATATCTAGGGGCCAACCCTTCAACTCCTTAATGGGGACATTTAGCGAAAAATGAAAGGTTGCATATTGTTCAGAACATTATTTTGAACACCTTTTCTTCTATATTACTTATCAAAATATTCCCAACTTTTGAGATATAAAGCGTCAAAGATTTAGCATTTTGGCCCCTTATGGCCCCATATTATGTAACATACGACATTAAAATCATAATATATAGCTGTAGATTGTTGAGATAAACATTTTTGCTTCAGTAATGTATGTCAAAATATTGACTGCTAAAGAGTTATCGATTAAAGACGTTTGGCCCCGAACTTTTTGATACCCCCTCATATTAGTTTTAACAAGTATAGATAGTTGCAAATAAATCTTCTTGGCAGGGATCATTTATTTAGCAACTTAGTGTGGTGACCATGCTTGCTTTTTAAAAAATTTCTTTATGAGGACAGTGGGAAAAGTCAAGGCGTTTTCTGTGATGAGCTCTTTAATAGACCTTTTGAGTGTGGAAAAATAAAAACCAATACTTTTAAAATTATTATAAACACTCTTTATCGTATTATTTATCGAAAGATTCTTGTACATACACTAAATAGGACAAAAAAGATCATTTTCTCATACCCTAAAAAAATTTTTCGGTAAAAAAAAAGGTGTCTTCTTACATTTTCTTTTGTAAGTGAATTCTAACAGTTTGCATACAAATGTACATTTTTAGTTTACAAAATATGGAACAAAGACCCACCATACATGTACCTTAAAAGTATATTTTATTAAAAGTTATTCTGAGAAATAATTAAGTCCATCAAGTCAAGGGTCATCTTAGAAACAGGATTTTAATACATGTACCTTAATTATGTTCCTCAAACGAAGTTGGGGAACATAATGTTAGGGTCTTCCGTCTTCAGCGGAAGACCCTTCAATTATTCTTCGGTTTCTTTTTTACCTTTTTTCTTTTTATTCTTTCTTCTTCTTACAAAATTTGTGCAGGCGATTTTTCGGAGATGGCTTGTTCGATTTGCTTCGAATTTTCACTGTCGATGCGTTATCATCTGAAGTTAATTCCGGCAAGTCATTTTTTTTTAAATTCACTTCCGGTCGGAAGTTATCGCCTTTTGATCGAAATTTAGAGGACCTCCTTGTCTGTGATGGAACTCAAAAACGGCTCAAGCTAGAAAGCTGAAATTTTCAGGGCTGATAGACGACATGTTTTCATATTGCACCTGGGTCAGTATATTTTCAGGAAGTGCCTAGTATGGAAGCTGGATAGGGGTCAAAATTTAGGACACGAATCATGACTGATTTTTTCAGACATTTTGCATCATATCTTTTAAAGTATAATTATTTTGTTAAAATATACTGAACAAAATTTGTGCAAAATGACAAGATCTTTAATATGATATCAGGAAAAAAGTGCTGACTCATCACATTAGGGGCCAGAAGGGTCTAAAAGTCTTTTTTCGATAACTCTTTAACAGTCAATATTTTGTTTTGTTATACCCTTATAAATATCCGTCTATATATTTATTAGTAATAAAAAGTCCAACAAAAGAAATGTTTATTACATCGGTCTAACAATTTCACTATTGACCGGTCTTACATAAGAATTGTTAGACCGCAACGTCACTCGTCTGTTACGTCACAATTAATAATCATCGTTCAATATCGGCGACGCGAAAATAGCCGAAGATAAGAGCTATTAAGAGTTGTTGCTAACAATAAGGTAAGGTACAAGGGAAGAGTATGTATTGTGATAAATAATTTTTGTGATATAATAGATTTATAATTGATTTTGTTCTTCCTCAGCTTGATGTTTTATATATCTACTGAAGATAAAATTGATCAATCTTAAGTGAGCAGTGAAGGGTATAACAAAACAGTTATAGACTGGGATTCGGGCAACATATGATTTGTTGGACCTGAAGATGAAAATGTTGCCCTTGGCCTGCGGCCTCGGGCAACATTTTCACCTTCAGGTCCAACAAATCATATGTTGCCCTCATACCCAGTCAATAACTGTATAATACATTACTGAAGCAAAAATGTTTATCTCGACAATCCACAGCTGTATATTATGATTTTAATGTCGTATATTACATATTAGGGGCCACAAAAGGCCAAAATGCTAAATCTTTGACGCTTTATATCTCAAAAGTGGGAAATATTTTGACAAGAAATATTGAACAAAAGATGTTCAAAGTTAATGTTTTGAACAATATGCAACCTTTCATTTTTCGCTAAACGTCCCCATTAAGGAGTTGAAGGGCTGGCCCCTATTTGTTTCTTTTGCAAATAACTCGAAAACGGAACATAATATTTGAATAGTTGTTGAGCAAAAAGTGTTCAAAATCCTGCGAGGTTTAAGGTAAAATCCAGAAAAAAGGGGCTGGACACTCAAATTAAGGGCCGAGAGGGGCCAAACGTCTTTAATCGATACCTCTTTAGCAAGCAATATTTTGATATACATTACTGAAGCAAAAATGATTATCTCTACAATCTACAACATTGTATTATGATTTTAATGTCGTATGTTACATAATTAGGGGCCATAAGGGGCCAAAATGCTAAATCTTTGACGCTTTATATCTCAAAAGTGGGAAATATTTTGATAAGTGATATTGAACAAAAGATGTTCAAAATCATGTTTTGCACAATATGCAACCTTTCATTTTTCGCTAAACGTCGCCATTAAGGAGTCAAAGGGCTGGCCCCTAAATATTTCTTATGCAAATAACTCGAAAACGAAAAAGAATCTCTGAATAGTTGTTGAACAAGAAGTGTTCAAAATCATTAGAGGTCTAAGTTAAAATCCAGAAAAAGGGGCTGGACACTCAAATTAAGGTGGACTAGTGCCATAAAATGTTAATCGCTTTAGGTACATCAATGTATATTAAAATATCTAGTTAGCATCATCTTTTCTATAGAAACTGCCAATCATAGATTTTATTTTTTAATAAATTAGTAATGTTTTGTAAGCAATAGAATGTACAGTCGGCGCAACCTCGAAAACGATGTTTTTTCATCCTAAGTGTAACTGAGATAAACTATTTTGGTATGAACATTTGACATCCAAAAATCCAGTTAATTCAGGTATGTGTTTGCACACTATTGTTCCATAAAATATTGAATTTTTGCCTCATTCCGGAAGTTCCATGACGTTTTACATGGAGTATCCAAAAACACATATTGCTTGAAAATGACGTCAAAAAGGGGGAGGGGTTTCCTTTTCCAACATTCTATAAAGTTTTGCCCCTGAAAAAAATGGTATAGACCTAGGAAATGTTTAAACTGGCTACGGAGAAATAATATGCATCCAGAGTACTTGTTTTTTAATGCCAAAATAGATTCAGAAAAAAAGGGGTGCACAGTAAATGTCCAACTGTAGTCAAGGTTCGAAAAGTTAATCACGTCAAAAAATGACGTTGATCATGTGTTGTAGATATTGAACTCCAAAAAGCAAAATATGCTGGCAGAATCAAGCGAGGATCTCTCCCATTGTATAAATCCATTTGCAATATTATATGCATTTAAAGCCGCTGTTCATGACATTGTAAAGTCATATACTAAGTAAACAAGACGGATTGAAGTCGTTACTCTGCTCCAGGGAATCTCATCAAAGAGAAATTAGTTTTGATGAAACCGATATCGCTAGATATCATTGACAGCTGTTGTTTTTTTTTAAATGAAACCTGTAAAATTATTTACCTTGTCATTGGTTATTTGCAAAATTATTTTGTTAAATTTTGTCGGATTGTACACAAAAAATGCTTGAGTCTCTGATAATATCTATGTTGTTTTTGGAAACCAGGTCTTCCAAGAATCCATTGGAATCCCCATGGGTACCAATTGTGCACTGTTATTACAGACCTATTTTAAATTTGTTTTTATATAAAGCAGGAATTGTGAAAAATCATATGCGTGAAAAGAAGAAGATACTTGCTGTTTCCTCGACACGACATTTAGATATATCGACGACGTATTGTCAGTTAACAATTGTAATTTCTATTGTTCGTATTCCTATGTCGATACGATATATCCTGGTGAGCTTGAGAAAAAAGATACAACACAGTCTGACACACCCCATTTTTCTTGAAAAGATAGACATACCCGGTAAAACAGGCATTGAACATTGTGTCGTAGGATTAACCCCCCCCCCCCCCCCGCCCCCTCAATTTCAGAAGGGTAAATGATATGGTTTGAATAAAAAAATGTTCTCAGAGAGAATTAATTTTAACAACCAAGCTCAGTGATAAACGCGGGCATGTTAAGGAAGCATATAAATCATTTCCCTTGGGTGAAGGGGAATTTAAATTGTTAAAATAAAGGGCAAAATCCCCTCCCAAGGGGAGATAATCAAGAAAAGACAAAAATAGGGTGGGGTCATTAAAAAATCTTCTCAACAACCACTGGGCCAGAAAAGCTGAAACTTATGTGGATGCATCCTGGGGTAGTGTAGATTCTAAATTGTAAAAATCATAACCCCAGGGGGGAGGGGGGTGGGGGCACAATGGGGAATCAAAGTTTTACATAGATATATATAGCAAAAATCTTTGAAAATCTTCTTCTCAAGAACCACTGGTACAGAAAAACTGAAACTTATGTGGGAGCATCATGGGGTAGTGTAGATTCTAAATTGTTCAAATCATGACCCCTGGGGGAAGGGCGGGGCAACAATGGGGAATCAAAGTTTTACATAGAAATATATAGGAAAAATCTTTGAAAGTCTTCTTCTCAAGAACCACTGAGCCAGAAAAGCTGAAACTTATGTGGAAGCATCCTGGTATAGTGTAGATTCTAAATTGTTCAAATCATGACCCCCTGGGGAAAGGGTGGGGCCACAATGGGGAATCAAAGTTTTACATAGAAATTTATAGGAAAAATCTTTGAAAATCTTCTTCTCAAGAAACACTGGTCCAGAAAAACTGAAACTTATGTGGAAGCATGCTGGGGTAGTGTAGATTCTAAATTATAAAAATCATGACCCCCCCCCCCCCCCCGGGGAAAGGGTGGGGCCACAATGGGGAATCAAAGTTTTATATAGAAATATATAGGAAAAATCTTTGAAAATCTTCTTCTCAAGAACCACTGAGGCAGAAAAGCTGAAACTTATGTGGAAGCATCCTTGTATTGTGTAAATTCTAAATTTTAAAAATCATGACCCCCCGGGGAAAGGGTGGGGCCACAATGGGGAATCAAAGTTTTACATAGAAATATATAGGAAAAATTTTTGAAAATCTTCTTCTCAAGAACCACTGGTCCAGAAAAGCTGAAACTTATGTGGGAGCATCCTGGGGTAGTGTAGATTCTAAATTGTTCAAATCATGACCCCCGGGGATGGGCGGGGCCACAATGGGGAATCAAAGTTTTACATAGAAATGTATAGGAAAAATCTTTGAAAATCTTCTCAAGAACCACTGAGCCAGAAAAGTTGATACTTATGTGGAAGCATCCTGGTATAGTGTAGATTCTAAATTGTTCAAATCATGATCCCCGGGGAAGGGCGGGGCCACAATCGGGAATTAAAATTTTACATAGAAATGTATAAGAAAAATCTTTGAAAATTTTCTTCTCAAGAACCACTGTGCCAGAAAAGCTGAAACTTATGTGGGAGTATCCTGGGGTAGTGTAGATTCTAAATTGTTCAAATCAAGACCGCCGGGGGAAGGGCGGGGACACAATTGGGAATCAAAGTTTTACATAGAAAAATATTTTGGAAAAATCTTTGAAAATCTTCTTCTCAAGAACCACTGGGCCAGAAAAGCTGAAACTTATGTGCACATGGAAGAATCCTGGGGTAGTGTAGATTGCAAAATGTCTAAATTATGACCCCCGGGGTAGGGTGGGGATGCATTATGTATTACAAGGGGGAAATCTGGTAAAGAACAGAATGGTCAAAGCTTCTCAGATGAGCGATGTGGCCCATGGGCCTCTTGTTTTTTTTTATTTTTATTGCTTATTTTAGTTAAAGGTAAACAATCGATAAAGGTGATGTTTTTAACAATATCGGATAGAATCCGACCTCTAATGCGGCTTTTCATGGTTAGTAAGCACAAGTTGTTTATTGAAGTGTTCGTCTACACAAGTTAAGTGGCCAAAATTTTTTGGAGAAAGAACTGTTTAAGGTTTATTCGGAATCTATTCGATACGAAAAACACTTTAGTTTTGACCAAATTTACCCTTTTGTTATGCCACGACTCAACGAAAACCAACGTAATATTGCTATTGGAATGCTTCAAGTTGGAATGGTAAAAATTATCGTTGAAAGACACTTTGGAGTTCATCGGAACACCATTCAATCATTATGGACACGTTTTCAACAATTTGGTAACACTCGGGATCGACCACGTTCTGTGCGTCCTCGCGTAACGTCGCGTCGACAGGGCAGCCATATTAGACTCGTGCACCTGAGAAATCGGTTCTAGACTGCAAGTTTGACTGCTGGAAGCATTCCTGGACTTAGACCAATCAGTCCAAGAACTGTGCGCAATCGTCTGCACGAGCACAACATAAGACCAAGACGTCCAGCTGTTCGCCCAATACTGCTTCAACGTTATCATATCTCTAGACTAGCGTGGTGCAGACAACATCTGCGATTCAGACTACAGAACTGGGCCTATATTCTGTTCACGGACGCGTCCAGATTTCATGTGGAGAGAAGTGTCGGCCGTTGTAGAGTGTATCGTCACATTGGGGAGCGGTACCAGGACGCTTGTGTTGTGCAACGGCGACATTTTCGGTGGCTTGCCTTGGCCAACTGCCATCTGAATATCTGAACACTTTGGTGTCATCAATGAGGAGCCGTTGTCAAGCTTGCGGTAATGCAAATGGTGGTCCCATTAACTTAAGTCAAGTTTGACTTCCAGTGTTCATAAATTGACTTTGTTTGACATTTATGTTAATGAATTATGAAATGTTGTTATGAATGCATTTGTTAATAGTATAATATAACAAGAAATAAAAATTTGTTCATTGTTATTTTTATTATCTACTCATGTATAAAATATTACAGTTTCTTTTTTCCGCTAGTTTATTATTAACTTTTGCATTAAGATAAAAATAGTATCTAAAGCAAAGACGTGCACCGCCACTACTGCATCACGTGACTTCTTTTAATAGCAAAATGTTCCTTAATAAAAAAGCTAACAGAACAACAATACCCCGGAGTTTAAGGAGGATCTCTACAGTTATGAAGTATAATTGATTTTTGTTGCATGCATTTGTTTCTAATAATAGGCTCAATATCCGATAAAATAAGGTTCCAAAGTATTTCACCTTATTTTTTGGAAATATTTAAAATATTTTTTGATTTTATTAAAACCCTTCCATTCTATATTTTCAAACGCCTAGTGCTTTAAATTTCTATTCAAAGTTTAATGTTATGAGATATTGAAATAATAACCAACAAAGTTATAAATAAAATCTACATAATTTTTATCTAAATTTACAAAAATAGACAAAAGAAAAGCTGAAACAGCATTTTCTTGAGAATAGCTGGTTGGATTTCCTCCAATATCTGAAAAAGATATATAATATCAAAGGGTAAAAACAATGAAAACAAGAAATTGAACAAAATTGAAAAACTATCAAAAATTTCAAACATCACAAAAATTGAGGTGTGAAAGATCTGCTTTAAGAGTGGGCTCAAATATCTTGGTACTGTTTTTCTAATTACTTCAAATAACTCGACTAAACCTGGCACAGGTATTGGAAAAAGATGTCAAGTATAGACATCGAAAGAAGTTCATATTATATTGTTTTTCAAATGAATTTAAGCATTCAGTCCAAAACAAAAACATGTATTTAATGAATTCATAGTATAAAGAAAGGTCGATTTACTTACCGTTTTATCCAACTCGCATGTGTTATCCAGTGCTAGAGATAACATGATATGTAAACATGGTAAATGACCAAAAGCGGGTAAAAGAAATTCCTTTAACCAGATATTCACACTTCGTTTCAAAGCTGCACGTTTTCAATACAAACATCTGATAATCAATGTCGATCAAACGTTTGAGTCAAACCAAATTCAACGTACTGTCGAAACGTTTCGGTGATTTCATGAAGAATTTGAATTTTACCCGGTTATAACCCACGGCGGGGAATCTACGTCATCGTACGGGATTAGGACACACAACAGTGGAGGACAAATGCTCCGCTTCGATGTAAGAAATTGATATTTTTGCACTTATAAAGAATGGATATAAACAAATCTCCTATAGCAATGCTATTTGGATTGTAAGGGCTTAAAGAGTTGTACAGATGTGTGCCAAAAGTGAAGATAATTTTATTTTTTCTCTCTATGTTTCAATGAACACAATATTTTGTAGAATCACTGGTATGACAACATTTCTTGACAGATTTCATCACAATTTTTTTTATAGTCCAAGACATTGTTGTAGTTTATCAAAAAAATTAGAACATGTAGTTTTTATCTGATCAGCATTAATAATTTAAAAATATTGTAATTCAAGTGTGACATGTCATTGAATTTTTAAGTCACATACTAATGAAATATATAGTTAACACTGATCTTGAATTTTAGAACTGATGTTAAGTGATGAACTGTCTTTTACTAAAAATTAAATATGTAATGATCTTTCAATGAAATATTAGAGAAAAAATAAAATTATCTTCACTTTTGGCACACAACTGTAGATGCTCAGGGCTCTAAATAATTTTTCATGTCATGTTGCCACTCAGTAGAGTATTTTATTATATAACGTTATTATTTTTTGTAATTTTAGAAGAGAGTAGCAATGAGAAAATGACACAAGAGGAGAAAGATGTTACTGATGTGAAAAATTGGTCAAAAGAGGACATAAAATGTCTTTTTGGCATCAGACGACAAAAAGAAAAACAATTTAATGGTAGCAAAGTCCACAAAACCCTTTGGGATACTATTTCAAAAGAACTGTCTGACCTCGTTTTGCAGCGACTGCAACCCAATACTATTACAAATGGAAAGCCATGAAAAGGGAATACAAAAAGAATGTTGATAACAATTCCCGTACAGGTGCAGAAAAGAAAACATGTCCTTTTTATGACGATTTCGGAGAGCTCTACTGTAACAAAAGTGGAACAAGACCACGATATGTGATGGCCTCCAAAAAGGTAAATACTGAAGATGACAAAGAAGATTCTACATGCAATTCAGGATTATCACCAGAATCCTCCTCTAAGACATCAACATCATCATCATCTGCGGCAAAGAAGATCACAAAACGAAAAATAAAAGATCAGTTCTCGTTATTAGAGGAATACACTAAAGGACAAGAAAAATATCGTAAAGAGAGGTTCGAGCTCGTAAAAGAACAGCACACAGAAAAAATGAATTTAATGGGAAAATTTATAGAATGTTTGCAATCAAAACAGGCCAAAACTGATAAAGATGATCAGTAAAGCATTAATATCTAAGTTGTATCAATAATATGCTATTTCTATCATTTTAGATTTGGTATCAACTTAAAGGAATTTTATGATTTCCAAAAATATGACCAAGATTACTGCAAAGACCTACAATTGTACCTTATGCCTACTCCAACTAAATGTTTCAGTTCATCAGTTTCATACGTAACACCTATTGTCAACTCTGACTGTGAAAATATGGATGAAGATGTGTCTTCACAGCAATTGTCAACCAAGTGTTTCACACCTCACATTACTTATTGAAACAGGTTTAAATATTGAAAATGTGATACAGTCAGTATCCAGATCGGGAACATCACTTTTGTTCCTATCAAGGAATTTCATTGCATGTTAACATGTGCATTAGAAAAATATGTTTTATCTCTGTCCTACAGTATTGAATTTCATAATTTCAGGAAATGTTTGAATTTCTTAACTATTTGCTTATGTGATTTGTTCTGAATTAACATATCTCCAGGACAGCTCAGATGTTATAATTGCTGCATTATAAGAATAGCACAAGCTTGTATGGTATGGATTAAGTGAAGATTTTTTTATTTACAAAGACGAAAAAATCCTGTTCTTCATTTGCTTTACCTGTTATTGTATTTATAAATTATTTTTGTTGATTTGTGATGCCAAAGATAAGGCTTTTGTTACTTTTATTTCATGTGCCAAAGAGGTTGGTTATTTTGCTCACCTGAGCTGGCCAAATGGCCTTTTGTTATACAAACTTGTCCCATTATGTCGTTATTATGAATGTTTATTTATTGTAAACAAAACAGTTTTTATTTTCAATAATTGTTTTTATTTATCTGATGTCTTTTATTTAAGTGGATCACAAAGTCTGTAAATACTGAACAATCTCATTGCGACGATGATGTACTCCAGTTGGGGCATTTGCATACATTTGGCCATAATTGTTAACATTGTTGTCAGGAAAATTGTTATCGAGTATGTCATTCACTGAATCATTTGAAAGAATACAAATGTTATGAAGCACACAACATGCTGTAATAGCTTTACATGTTCGCTCCACATCAAAACAAGGTAAACTTGTAAGCCTCCTGACACGACACTTAAGTAAACCAATTGCTCTTTCCACAGTTTGACGAGATGTACTCAGTTTCCTATTGAAATGTCTTTATGTTTCTCACTATTTCCTAGATACAAACAGCTCACTGCAGCTTTGTTTTGCTTAGAATTCTATTTCAAATACGACGGGACAAATATCTGTGAGAATGAAAATGTCATTTATTCAATAGTAAATGACGAAAAATTATATTATATATATATACATTTTACAAGATATGAAGATATGAACACATACGTTCTGATTTCCCCCATAGAAAATAGGTCACAAAGAAAACTTTAGTTCTGACTAGATACAACATAAACTTTATAAAAAAAAATACGGCTTACAAAAAGCAAAAGATGGCGACAAATACGGCCATCTTTAAAAAGTGTGACATCAAGAACAAAAACTTGTAAAACAGCAATTTTAAATAAAAAATGGTTTTTACATCATAGACAGACTTCTCTATACAAGTACACTGTATATACTTCTAACATGTGAAAAACTTCATGTCTAAGCAAAAAATAATAAAAAAAAAAATAATAGGTGGAAATGAGAATGGGGAGGTGGTGGGTAATTAAAATCCAAAGGGCTAAAAACGTGTGTCCTCGAATCAATGTTTGGCAATAATAACAAAACCACGTGACTCTTTATTTAATTCTCATTGGATAATGCGCCATCTACTTGGCTCATATTTCCTGGGGCTCAACACAGGGTTAAATCAACGGGGGTTTCAAAAAGGGGCAACTATTTTTACAGGAAAAGTATCGCCATAAATGTTATTATCTGCATAATAGGTGTTTTATGTCTCTCACTATTTCCTAGATACAAACAGCTCACCGCAGCTTTGTTTTGATCAGAATTCTATTTCAAATACGACAGGACAAATATCTGTGAGAATGAAAATGTCATTTATTCAATAGTAAATGACGAAAAATTAAGTTTTGCAAACAAGGGGGGAAATCAGCAAAAAAAGAAAACAAACATTTTGCACGCACATATAAATATATACATTTTACAAGATATGAACACATACGTTCTGATTTCCCCCATAGAAAATAGGTCACAAAGAAAACTTTAGTTCTGACTAGATACAACATAAACTTTATAAAAAATTACATACGGCTTACAAAAAGCAAAAGATGGCGACAAATACGGCCAAAGATATGATCATCAGGTCATATCCCACGCCATCCAAATGTCTTTGTGCTGCAGTGAGGCGTCCGTTGTCTCTAAAGGGAGTAATTAAGTATGGCTTAAGAGGATATGCCCAATCTCCTATAACAGAAAAAATATGGATATAAATAAACAAGGAATTTAGCAATTATCTTGGGTCAGTATTGTGGTTATATAGAGAAAGCTTTTAGCTCTACTGGTTGAAGTTCAGAAGAGTTTATGGGACTGTAAGGGTTTGTCCATCAATCTGTCTGTAAACAATTTTTCATAATGGTACGTACGTACTTCTACAGTTTTGGTCTCAATTCAAATAACAAAACACAAGTAGGCTACATTAAAATATATAATTCTGTGTATCAGTTTTTATTTTGATGAGCAGTGCTGCCATGTTTACTAAATATGGAAATTTTCTTCATTATAAGTATAAACCAATAGAGCTACAGTCTTTTCAGAGACTTCTGGATCAGAAATACATTTATATAGATTATTTTGAATAAAAATCATACCAATTATGAATATATTTGGGTTTAGCATCCCATTCTTTAATTCCTCATAGATTGGTGAGTTTCTAAAAACTCTGGAATCATGAGTACAGCCTGGCCAGCCAACGAAACTATCAGTTATTAGCAGCATATGGTCAACAATGACGTGGAGTTGAATCGAGGTGTACCCCTTGCGGTTGATGTAATCCTTATCTTCGAATGGAACATTTGTTTATGTAATATGAGTCCCATCAATTATTCCAGCTATGCCAGGTATTTTGCACTCAGCTTCAAAATGTTCTGATATTTCTTGCTGTCTTTGAAGATCTGGCCATGTTATAACTCTGCTTCGAATTGAGAAAAGGACCTCACACACATCGTGAATACATTCAAATACAGTCGATTGTGAGAGGCCAAACAGCAAGGCAATTTCTCTCTTACTTGTATTATTACAAAGGTACCAAATACATATCATGGTTCTTTTCTTAGGCACAATTGGCTGTTTGCCAATTGTTCTGACAATCTTTGAAATATTAGGTTCTATATCTTGTAATATTCTGTTTAAAGTTTCTTTTGTGAGTCTAAAATGACGTTCAAAATCATTGGAAGACAATCTGGGAAAAACATCTTCGAAAAAACTTTGGACAGACGGGACGTTTTCTCTCCGAAAAAACCTACTATCAATTAGAAATGGGAAAACATCATCCTCATCTTCTTCTACGTCTTCTTCTTCTAGAAAATAATCAACTGTAATAACTAAACCAATTTTGTCAACCATGTTTGTTTGCACTAGTCTTGACTCGAGGCATTCGATTAGTACTGTATGTTTTCACATGTTGCGCATGCTCAACCCCAACACCAGTGTCTGAAGAGTTGCTCAAATCGAACGTACCCCTCGATACAAATTTGGGGGTGGAGACTCGTGCTTACGCACTCGTCCACCCCCAAATTTGTATCTACGATACAGAACCAGTCTCGTTCTCAAAATAATACTTATGGTCGCTTTATATTGATCTTTTCACAAATATAACCTATCATTGCCTGACGTCATGGCGTCAGGCTATATAAGGATTGATATTCGCAAAATCTGAAACTAATAGATCATACCTAGAGATCTGATTTTGTGCAAGCTGATTTACATCGGAATTCTTTACCTGCATTTTAACAGAAACAGTTTTCAGAAAAAAGAACGATATTACTGATGCAAAATACTGTATAGTGTTTACTTCCTTTAATCTTTTTGCATGGAACGATTATTCCATTTGATTCACCGTTTCAACATGTCCGTGTATCCTTTTTTCTGCATTTCTATACTACTGGATCAGTCCATTTATATTCTACGAAAGGGGTGAATCGTTCTTTTCGCGCCAATGTCACTGCCTTTTTCTTGGATTGTTCTATTGTATGAATGGGTGTTCCAACTTCCATGGAGTTAGAGTTTATCCTTTTAAACTCCTTCTAATGTTTCAGAAATTCTGTCTGCAAATGAATGTTTAACTCATTCTTTTAAACAGCATATCGTATAATACTAGTGTATCAGTATACGGACAGCAACACTTAAAAAAAGAAATGATTTTTCTAATTTGTTTCCCGATCCCGCGGTTGGTTTATTCTATAAATGGATTAGTCTAATATTAATAAACAACGCATTTCAACAAAGTAATAGTCTCCAGATGCATGAACAATTATATGTCTCTGTTCAGATGCACACAATAAATAAGAAACAAGTGCAAAATTTTGGATATTTCTTTCCACACAGGTTTAAGTAGTGAATTTACTTATTTCATTCTCAATATATGATAGTGGAACCCCTCCCCCTCCCTTTTATTAAAAAAAATTAATAAACACACATAACTACTGTTTATTTCAGTGGAGAAAATACACTCCAACAAAACATGTATTTAATTATATCCATCTCTAAGAATGTTGACAGTGCATGATTTGGTAACAGATTTTATAATAAGTGTTACAAAGAAGTTCGAAATCAATTTAGATCCAAGGGCAGATCACTCCACATGCAGAAACCCCAAGAAAATAGAATACCAACTCTTTAGTATGCAGAGTAGAGATGATTCTTCTAAAAGTTAAATAAAATGAAGATTTCATTTATGCAAGGTTCTCAAAAACAAAAGTATTGCTCAAAAAGGTTTATCACTCCTCATGCAGATATTGCTTGATTTAGTCAGACAAGCTTTTTAAAAAGCTGTTACTTGTTGGATTTATTTTGACCGATGTGTTTTATTCTAATTTTCAGGCTTTTAATTTTGTTAAGTTTTATACTGAATTTGACTAGATGGGATGTTCTGCCCACCTGATCAATATATATATATATATATATATATATAGGGCTCACTCTCTAGACACCAGATTTCCAGGATCTTTGTTTTATGCCCTATTTATATTTTTGTAAAGTTATTTATGGATGTGGATTTTACAAAGTATTGTCAAAAATTAAGTCATGCTTGAAGATAACTGAAATCGTGTACTAAGCAAAATGTACATATATACACGGGATGATAGGTATATTTCTATTATTCTTGAAAAGGGAAAAAAATTGAAACCGAAATATAATACACGAGGGGTGATCAAAAAGTTCGCGAACTAATTGAATAACTTTCAAAAAAGAAATGATATAGGGTTTCAGTGTTGAAAATGTTTCAACATAGTCCTCTCTGATTTTAATGCGCATTGGCGGTCACGTGACATACTCCTCAACGTTCTGTCACAGAAGCTTTAAATTTTTTCAGACTCTTATATTTATTACTATCCAGGTTATTTTTTCCAACAAAAACAGTCCATTTGTCAGAAATTGCCTTAATCTCAACGATAGTATGGGTGGATATTGATATCTTTTTGCAGAATGAGCATGGTAACCTTCAAAACTCAAGTCTTCTGTCTTTTGAGCGTCGTTTATTTCATGTGGATAAAGTATGGGTGTCTTCACTTTATCTGATATGTTTAGAGTCTAAAGTAAACGATATTTTAGGGATTTGATAATTATATTATTGTAAAGATATTCATCTATTTCTCTAACTGTAAGTTGGAGATCTTTCTTATCAAATCGCTTAACAAAGGACACTTCTCTCTCCCAGTTTGCATTTACTGGGCAACAGAACAAACATTATTTTTAAACATCTCCCTTCCCTTACTTAAACAATCAATCCAATTAATGGCAATACTTCTGGAAAGCCGTTTATCTTCATAAACCGTATACAGATTATTATAACTTCTACAAAGGAATTTCCAAGATATACGTTTACAGGCATTCGTTTCTCGAATACGACTGAGTCAACCATTTTTTGTCACAAGTGATCTACCTTATGACGTCATTTTTACATTGTGACGTCACAAACACGGGAAAAAATGTTCCATTACATATGTTATTTATAGAACATGTGTATGACTTTATGTGTGCCAAATTTCATTCTGATCTGAATTGTGGTTTTGTAAATATAGAAGTAGTTCGCGAACTTTTTGATCATCCCTCGTAGAGATACTGATAGATAAGAAAAAAAATATCAAGCTGTTGAAAAATGACCCCGGGTATAAATTCAACGACTTTTGGTCTCGATTTTCAACGGAGAAAAAACACCCCTGGTTCAATATTTAATGTTGAAAAATGAACCCCGGGTCAATTTTCAACTGGTGTCAATATTCAACGTTACACCGGACGCCGGACGGTAGGGGATGCTGACGCCTCCATGGCACCTGATTCAATCTCAGATATTTTGGAGGTCCGTGTTTGCTCTGCTCCTATTTTGTATTGTTTTTATGGACTTTTGCTTGAATACTGACCGTTATCTCCATATGTTTCATTGTGAGATCCTATTATTCCAAAAATGGATGAAAACATTTAAAGGAGAAAGGAGAATTGTATAATATCAGAATGTCATGCGAAACGATATTCATCAGTGTTTTTGTGTCATAGCTAAAGCTGAGGTTGTCTGTTCATGAGTACAAAGACTTGCGACATGTATAAAGGATAACAGGGAATGCTTTCGTATTTGTTTTTTAAAACGTAATTTTCTTATCTTTATGTGACAGTTTGTGTTATATATTGAACAACTCTAGTGTGCTATTTCATAGGCAAATAGTTTTTGTTAATTGGAGAGTTTTTACATAAAGCATATTAAAGACAATTTTGATAATATTGAGATGTCATTATTTACTTCCTGTTTGTCGCACTACAGGCATTTCGTCCGCCGTGTTCACCAATCTTATTATTAGTGCGTTTTTCCTATATATGTATAACCAGTAGAGCTTCATCCTTTCTACTGAACTCCTGATACTCGGCCCATTCATCTCACATTTCAAGAAAATCAAAAATTGTTCTTAAAATAAACCTTTAACTTTCCATTAGATATTTGTCAATTTGGATAAAATGTACTTAAGAGTCTCGGACTATATGTGTTATAGACATTGGTTGATACAGAGCAATCTGAAACATTTGGTATTTATGAACGGAGATATGTCCGGGTTCCGCAGCGTAATGTTAAATTCCTATGAAACGCCGCCCAACTATTGATCAAACCTGCTATTATACTTTAAATGTGGTGACCTTGGTACTGTAGGTAAGAATTAAGTACTAATATTTAGAAAAATGTTAAATTAAGTACTGCAATCTGGTTGGTGTTAAATACCACTGAATACTAGTAAAGTTCATTTATCGCCAAGAATACTGACTGACTGTAATAGCCCACTCTAAAAATCAACTTACTTATAGAGTGTTGCAAAAAACTTGATATCAAATAAATATGTTAGGTAGCATAACGTTAGAAATAATACCAGATTATGTACAATCTGAACTCGACACTTTAAACAGATTATCAAAACCCTTTGTAATGCGCCATATACTTTCTTACAAGTTAGAGCAATTAGGTATACTTAATCTCTACTGATCTGCTTAACCAGGAATTCAATTTCCCATTGGAGTATCTTAATTAGTTTCAATGTATTTGTTTCGGTAGATACGCAAATTGAACACAAATTTGTTTAACTAAGAAAAAATGTTTTATATTTACTGTAATTATTTCGGAACATGAAGAAATAATGATGTTATACTGGACTTTCATATTTATCTTGATATGGAATATCCAACACTTATGTAAGTATAGAATTGTGTTTTCAAGTGTGTGTTTGTGTATAAATACATATTCATTTTGGGGGTTTATGTCGTAAATATCGTTTCCCCCCGAAAAAAAAAATAATCAATTTTAAGTATATGACATCTTAATGTTGTTACATGCTTAACTTATGCAATGATAAATAAAGGATATTCCATGTTTTATAATTGCATATGGAATCTATTTAACGATTGCGACAGTAGACTATTTTTTCAAAAAAAAATATTTTCACGAAAGCCCGGGTAAAAATATGAAGAATAGTCATGCCTTATGTGTGGAGCAAACTGTCTGTTGATTTCCCCTTCGCCCGTCTTTTTATAACGTCATTCAAGTTGGCAGCGGGTTCACAAATTGCGCAGCTGAGACGGCATATCTTAGAAATTGTGAGATTATATCATTAAAAACATGAAATTAAGCAATATATTTGAGAAGAAATGGGCGGTTTTGATTGTAATCTTTCTTAAAGTAATTCCTTCACTGTTTCTACCTTATGAGAGACCAGAGCGTATTTTTACAACATTATTATGGAAGGGACAGAAAAATGGAGAGTCTTGCCTTAGTTCTAAAACCCCCTTACTAAATGACCGAATATTACTTTTGATATCCTTTCACACTCACAGGTACTTGTGGACAGGACCCCCCCCCCCCCCCCCATATTCAACCCCGGGGCTTATTTGACCTTTTTTTCAAAAATTATATTTATTACACTTATTCATCATGTGTACAATATGAAAAAATCCTCAAAACCCCAAAACAACCGCTCCGCAAAAACATACTATAAGGGAGATAGGATTGATCCGGCCACAGGTACTTGTGGACAGGACCCCCCACCCCCACACCCCCGATAGATATTCAGCTCCAGGGCTTATTGGACATATTATTCAAAAATCATATTCATTACCCTTATTCATTATGTGTACAATATGAAAAAATCGTCAAAACCCCAAAACAATCGCTCCACAAAAAAAATACCCCACTATACATTATAAGGGAGAAAGGTATGCCACTTCGGTTTGAAATTTCCCTAAGTAAAAGCAACGGAAGTGCATAGAAAATGTATGATAAAACCCGAGAGAGATTATTACGTCAGTCCAAAACTCTCTCGGACGTTATCCTAATAAGTTAAACATTCTCTATGCATTTCCGTTGCGATTACCTGGGGGAAATTTCAAAGTTCTGACTGGAAAACTGTTTAAGGAGATAATCAGATATTATGGGATGCTTACGAGATGCAGAGTTAACCCGATAGCATATATGCACTAAGACAGAAATATATGTAGAGACTATGTGAATCGACATATTAGGTTAAAATAAAATAAATACATGTGTTTAAACCCAGAAAGACCAGTGCTGGTAAAACGGAAACAAACCGTGACATACCTTTCTCTCTTATAATGTATAGTGGGGTATTTCTTTTTGCGGAGCGATTGTTTTGGGGTTTTGAGGATTTTTTCATATTGTACACAAGATGAATAAGTGTAATAAATATAATTTGTGAAAAAAATGACCAATAAGCCCCGGGGTTGAATAGCGGGGGTGGGGGGTGGGGGTGGGTGTCCTGTCCACAAGTACCTGTGGATCCGGCCCGGCCGTGCCCCCCCCCCCAATAATTCAAATTATACAGGTATCTAGAATACTAAAGAAAACATAGTTACTTTATGTGTGTGAAAATGTATGGCTGTTGTCCCCCTCCCTTAAATTGCTTCCAACGGGTTGGCTGTGACAGAATATCACTTGAATCAATAAGTATATTACAGTAATTCCCCGATGATAATTAATGTAATAATGAACAATTTAATCAAATGGAATACTTAATGTTGTCTGACTTTTTCCCGCCAGATTGCTTGTGTACCTTTCCTGTCACAGGGACGTGGGAAACCAGTCACCATGGATTACTTACATTCTCAAACTACACTGTCTACAATTTTCCCAGCGTCTCTTTTGGAATATTAGAGTACACATGTGATTCCAATACTGGCGATAGATATATGGCAAAGTATGTATAAGATGTACATGTATGTTTCTAAGATCAAACCTATGGAACTATTTAAGTACTGCAATAATGATTTTTAAAAACAAAGAGGGAATAATTTCATTTTTATATTAGTCAATATGTACTTGTAACTGAACCAAATACATGCATTTATAAATATGTATAACGTGCATGCAGAAAAATTATTGATTTTCTTTGCTAAATAAGATTTTGATGGGTAAAATCTTCAAGAAAGCTTATTCAGGGACATCTTTTTAAAACAATCTGGCAAATTATCATTTATCTCTTCAAATCAAATTTGATTCATTTTTTATTCTGAAAGAGTGAGTGATCACAAAAAAGAAAGACAAATGAATTGAGCAAGTAGCCCATAGTCATTTTACACTGCTTGTACATGTAATAAAGTAATATATAGGGTGCCTTTTAACGAGTGTATAATTCTTCAGACGAGGGGTTGTCCCCCGAGTCTGATATATAAAGATGCACGAGTTTAAAGGTGTTCTAAATGTTCTGTATAATTGTTCTCAGGTACTTAGTTAACCATTTTCTATCACTTTCACTTACATAGCGCGTAGTTCAACAGTATTCTAACGCACTGAGTTAGCTATGATCTATCAAAATTTTATCATTCAATTTTATATGACCAATGAAAAAAGAGCACGTGGTTCGAAAAGTTTAGCGCGCTGTATTTCTTTGTTCGTGAGAACTACCTTGCCCATTCAATTCTAATCGCCATGGATGACCGCTGTGCGTTTAAGCTATGGCAATGATCGGTGGAAACAGAAATTATTTAGGAAAAATCCTTATGTCAGTTAATTTTAACACCCGTAAAAATACTAAATGGACAATTCAAATGTTCAACGACCGAGGCGTACGGCGATTCTCTGAATTACTGGATACAGCGATTTGTGTTGGCATTAATAAAACAAGACAGCTCGGAATATCCATCTTTTTTCCCGTACTACATTGTGTGTGTGGTCAGGTTTGTTACGCTTCAGATTTTTGAAAAACAATTATTTAAAAATGTAAATAACATGGTGCTTGGACATTTAAATCTAAATTGTTTCGTGTCAATGATTCCTGCCGACTGCCTATCTAGTGCACCCACTTTCTTTTGTCCTATACTCGGCCGTTAGGGCCATTGTACAGGGAGGGATCTTTTTCGTGCCAGCACCTACTGCAACACGGAACCTCGGTCTATAGGTCCCATCCGAAAGACCGGTCTCCAAGTCCAACAGTGGGATTTGAACCCGTGCCGTTAGGATCAACTCTTTATTCGCAATTCTAGAGCAGATGCTCTAACCACTGCGCCACGTGGGCGACAAATATATAGTGGAAAAATGAGACAGATCAAAAGTGAACACGCCCTAGTTATATGACCTCCAGGCGTCTTTAATATGACGAACAATTGCTTTGCTTCTGAGCACATCACAAATCGAAAGCCAAAAATGGATTTTCTCCTTCGTACTTGATTTCCGAAATGTGACAGTGATCACGAGCTTTATGCGTTTTCGTAGAAGCTTTTATTCATAATTGAATTTCAACTGAAAATATGTGTAAGTTACTGCATCCTTTGATATTAACATTTTCTCCTTTTCCCCCTTTAGATCTCCGAAGTTTACGTTACATGGTGTTGACTTTGAAGTATACATCTGTCTACAATTTGTCTACCTGTCGGAGAGTAAATATCAGTATTATATGGCAAGTGGTTAGTATTGTGGTTACATGTAGTATTGTATTGTAAATTGCTCCTTAAATTCTATAACAATCTGTAAGTATTTTCATGATCAGGTAGGACATGAATTAAAATTTGTTCAAATCAGACCCTCGTTTTTGGTTGGTTTACAATAGGGGATGAGAGTTTTGTAAGAAAATACATGTTCTGTATATAAGTTGCCCATTGCAACAAAATTTGGTAACAATATGGGGCTTACATTTTATGAAAATAATAACGAGGGGAAATTCTGAAAAAGAAATCCAAAGTGACTTAGAGATTTGTTGTGAACCATGAGGGATTTACGTTACCAATCTCAAGCTTCAACAGGTAAATTTGCAAAAAAGATTCTTAATAAAAAACATGATATTAGACCTGTTTAAATTATACAGGTCATTAGGAGGGGGGGGGGGGGGGTGTTGGTGCGGCCTCGGAGGTTAATGTGAGTAGAAGTTGAATTGTGACTTTTCACTTAGGTGCTGTTTGCACACCTTTTCCCATTAACAGAACGTGTATTCAGTTTTAGCCTTAATCTGATGATATACACGTTATTTTAAATTTCAGTTGAAAACCCAAGCAGTTCGAACGAGAGACTGAAAACAGCAGCTTTGAATGCCCCTCTGGGATTGGCAGATGTGTGTGATAGGACGAATTTTTCAGCTGGATCTTATAACATGATGCTGAAAAAAGGTTCTTATTGGATTCTTTCGAAAATATAAAGTAATCTTCTTAAACAAAACACTTTATTCACGTATTGCTATCTAATTAAAAAACTCCTCTTTTTTTTAACAAAACATAAAAATACAATACCAATAGAATTTTTTATTCACAGGAAGCATTATTCAATTTAATCTCTAATGACAAAAATGATTATTTTTTCATACTTCAACAACATTTCTCGATAAGTTATTTATATGATAAAACATTCGCATCTTTTTTAGAAATACTCTGGAAATAAATCTTTTCAGTCTAAGGTCATACTTCCGGATCTGTGTAGCGTTGTAGTTAGTGAGTTAGTCACAAAGCAATGAAATATACTCCGGATTTTTATTGATACCGTTCGAATCTCACGAATACCACATTTTTTTTTTTTATTAAAAGAGTATTTTGTTCTGAGATTTATTTCTCAGAAAAGTTTTGTTTTTTTGTAATTTTAATTAACAAGAGGCCCATGGGCCACATCGCTCACCCGAGCATTGTGGCTAGGAAAAAGTAGTAATTGGTTTACTATTGAAAAGTTTGAATCCAAAAGTTTGGCCCCGCTCTACCCCCGGGGGTCATGATTTGAACAAACTTGAATCTACACTACCTGAGGATGCTTCCATATAAATATGAGCAATTATGGCTTTGCTATTCTTGAGAAGAAGATTTTTAAAGAATTTTCCTATATATATCTATATAAAACTTTGGTCGGCCATTGTGGCCCCGCCCTACCCCCGGGGGTCATGATTTGAACAAACTTAATTCTACATTACCTGGGGATGCTTCCATATAAATATGAGCAATTATGGCTCTGCTGTTCTTGAGAAGAAGATTTTTAAAGAATTTTCCTATATATTTCTATGTAAAACTTTGGTCGGCCATTTTGGCCCCGCTCTACCCCCGGGGGTCACGATTTGAACAAACTTGAATCTACACTACCTGGGGATGCTTCCATATAAATATGAGCAATTATGGCTTTGCTGTTCTTGAGAAGAAAATTTTAAAAGAATTTTCCTATATATTTCTATGTAAAACTTTGGTCGGCCATTGTGGCCCCGCCCCACCCCCGGGGGTCATGATTTGAACAAACTTGAATCTACATTACCTGGGGATGCTTCCATATAAATATGAGCAATTATGGCTCTGCTGTTCTTGAGAAGAAGATTTTTAAAGAATTTTCCTATATATTTCTATGTAAACTTTGGTCGGCCATTGTGGCCCCGCCCTACCCCCGGGGGTCATGATTTGAACAAACTTGAATCTACACTACCTGGGGATGCTTCCACATAAATATGAGCAATTCTGGCTTTGCTGTTCTTAAGAAGAAGATTTTTAAAGAATTTTCCTATATATTTCTATGTAAAACTTTGGTTGGCCATTGTGGCCCCGCCCTACCCCCGGGGGTCATGATTTGAACAAATTTGAATCTACACTACCTGGGGATGCTTCCATATAAATGTGAGCAATTATGGCTCTGCTATTCTTGAGAAGAAGATTTTTAAAGAATTCTCCTATATATTTCTATGTAAAACTTTGGTCGGCCATTGTGGCCCCGCCCTACCCCTGGGGGACATGATTTGAACAAACTTGAATCTAGACTACCTGAGGATGTTTCCCCATAAGTTTCAACTTTCCTGGCACAGTGGTTCTTAAGAAGAAGATTTTTAAAACATACCACCAAATTTTCACTAATTCTCAATTATCTCCCCTTGAATAAGGGCATGGCCCTTCGTTTGAACAAACTTGAATCCCCTTCACCCAAGGATGCTTTGTGGCAAGTTTGGTCGAAATTGGCCCAGCGGTTCTTGAGAAGAAGTCGAAAATGTGAAAAGTTTACGGACAGACAGACAGACGGACGCCGGACAAAATGTGATCAGAAAAGCTCACTTGAGCCTTCGGCTCAGGTGAGCTAAAAATGAAAAAATTGAATACTGTATACAGGGAAATTTTCGCCCCATTTTATTTTCGCTCCTTTCGCCCTTGACACAAGTAGGCGAATTTAAAAAAAGGCGAATTCAAAGTACACAACATATATTCTTAAAAAGAAGTGGGACTGGGCGAATTTAAAACGGGGCAAAATTTAAAGCGGCAATACGACTGCAAATCGTGTGCTTTTTCATTCAAATTTACCCAATATATCATTCAGGAATAAAGTAAAAAGTTGAAGTAAGCATTTTGAGAAAAATAGAAATTCTCTCCTCATACAAAATTAACGTAATCAGAATCTGCCGGAAAATCAAGGGTCGTACAACTTAGATCTGTTTACTTGTACCACGTGTATTCTAAAATAGCACGTGCATACAATGTAGGGTTTACAATATTAAAGGAATATTAGGTAAAAGCAATTCTCAGAATCAAAATATCATAACTCTCCGTTAAATTAATAATAGTTAACATTTTAGTCTGCATTCAGACGAATTTAACATGATTAAGTACAAATGTTGACGTTTTGTGTATTGGGGTGCAGGAAAGGAAAATCCACCAAATCATTATACGTCATCGCGGCAAAATGTCAAACAAAATATCTTTCTGCAGTTCCAATACAATTTGCACTTCAAAAGGCAATAATTTTTATATGTCATAAGTGCATTTTTATGCTGAGTTTACATTGATTTTTTTTCTTTGAAAGCCATGGAGATACGAGAAATGATAGCATGTATCAACAAACCTGTAGGGTAGAACCTTCGCGAGCCCCACGTGAATGTCGCCGAGATCCCGTTTCTTCTTCATCCAATGACTGTATTAATCTCCCAACTAAATTTTTGTCAGAAAAGTTGCTTTTTAATTTCAAGCCCTATTTTTTGTATTGTTTTTCGGTTTGGTCGAATTTGGCAACGCAGCAGGCCTACCGGGCTTCCCTCTCTTACCATGCTGTTTTGTTTATGAAAACTAGACGCATGCGTGTATAGCATGGAATGTGGAACCTCGAACACGTTGCGATGTATATATTTATGTACCATAAATAATTATTAATTTTAATGAAATAATCAGAATTATTTACTTATGAAATTTGTAATTTTCTGAAAGTGTATACATTTATGAGTATGAAAAAAATTCCAAATCCTATAGGAAAATTTTAACAAGTCTGTTTTTGAAGAGATGCGCCATATTGTAACTTTAAATCAAGTTTGAAAGGACAAAAATAACACGGGGGGATAACCCTGTATACAGCGTTTTGTTTAAAAATATCTGAAGCTAAAAGCATTTTGTACGCCTTCCTCACCCATCTTCATCATCTGCATGCGTTCGGGGTATTTTGACTCTACTCTCGGAAATGAAAAACAAAGTACAGTACCGACCGGTGTCGCATAATATTCGTTCCGGGTGTTTCGCGTTCCGGCCGGAACCTTAAAATCATAATATTGGTTCCGGATTTTACTGTAATATAGGTTCCGGCCATGAGTTCAATCTTTGAATCGCGGTATCTGTCCAGATTTCATTCTACATTGAGTCATGGAAGTAGTGGGTTTTTTTTCTTGAGGTTTTAGCATGACGCAGCGACATTCTACATGTATTTTCGTGCGTCGCACAATGTTTTGTTCTTATCAATTTAAAAAAATAGATGAATAAATAGCCTGATGATACTCTTTCTGATACATATGACTTTGGTCGCATTATAAGGCTTTGTTTATCTTATGTATACAAATCGGTTATCTACAAGTCGATTCCTTTTGTGTTTTAAAAATCTCACCCCTTCTCCAATTTAAAAGAAAATGGAGATTATATTTCAACAGCCCCACAAAATGAAAAGTTGTTTATCAATATTCCAACATTTTGTTTTGGGAAAGTTTCAATTATAACAGTTGCAAAAATGTAAAAGTTTTATTTGACTTTTTAATTATTAATTTGCAAAACATGGAATAGAGTTCTATTTATTTTTTCTGGAGCATCACTGTTGTAGAAAAGAAGAAAATTACGTAGCAGGATCATGGCATATTGTAGATGCTTGTCTGCACAAATCGTGGCAATTGAAGGTAAGACGGGACCACAATTTATAGGGAATAAAATAATATTTTTTAATTAAAATATTATACATGCAGAACAAAATGGATCCGTAGAACCAACTGGGATAGTGGAAACAAGTGTCTAAGGGGAGTGATTTTGGGGAAAACAGAAGCTAACATGGAAGTACAAGTGTAAAGAAAGAATGTTTTAAAATGTTCTCATTAATACCCAAGGTCATGCAAACATGATTTATAAAACAAGCTGATTCATAGAATCTATGTCCCCCGCATTACGGAAAAGAAAAGCATGCACGAACCGAAGGGGGGGGGGGGGGTTAAGACGGGTGTGCGTTAGGGAGTTATGGCATGACATTTCATTGCAAAATCGTAAACGCTTCTTGAGATATCGTCCATGGCCGGAAATGAAAGTTTTACACCCAGAAAGAATATACAAATACATGTATATGAATTAACGATGTTGACCTTTGAAATTTTGACCTCAAAACCAATAGTTTAGAGGCCTTCCTCATAAATAGGACATAGGGAGTTGTGGTATAAAATTCTACTCAAAGGCTTCTCTCCATATATATCGCGTGGAAACATAAATGTTAAATATAATTTATGAATTCATTACCTTGACCTTTGACCTCAAAATCTTTAGGGCTTTCTTTAGGCCATAGGAGGTTTTTAAAATTTCTTTCCTATAGCTCAAAGGTTTTTTGTCTGTATACCTGTATTTCGGGCAGTCTGTCTGTCTTTTCCAATCTTTGACTATGATAACTCAGACTGGAACCCAAATTATGGTCACATTTCTGGGTGACTATTACTGAGAGTTATTTTATTAAAATCTTTTGCTATTTTGAAGTTTCTTTTCCACTTTGTGTCGAAGATAAGTTTTGTTACGAAGCTAAGTTAGCCCGGAACCAAAAATTATGGTCATAATAAACGTTCCGGGTTGCAATAAATGAAAGTTATTTCATATATTTCTGCTACTTAGTTGTTTGTTTTCCAGTTTTTGACGAAGCTAAGTTAGCCCGGAACCAAAAATTATGGTCATAATAAACGTTCCGGGTTGCAATTACTGAAAGATATTTCATATATTTTTGCTACTTAGTTGTTTCTTTTCCATTTTGTTACGAAGCTAAGTTAGCCCGGAACCAAAAATTATGGTCATAATAAACGTTCCGGGTTGCAATTACTGAAAGATATTTCATATATTTTAGCTACGTAGTTGTTTGTTTTCCAGTTTTTGATGAAGCTAAGTTGGCCTGGAACTAAAAAGTATGCCCATAATAAACGTTCCGGGTAGCAATTACTGAAAGATATTTCATATCTATTTGCTACTTAGTTGTTTCATTTCAAGCTTTTGACGAAGCCAAGTTAGCCCGGAACCAAAAATTATGGTCATAATAAACGTTCCGGGTTGCAATTACTGAAAGATATTTCATATGTTTTTGCTACTTAGTTGTTTCTTTTCCATTTTGTTACGAAGCTAAGTTAGCCCGGAACCAAAAATTATGGTCATAATAAACGTTCCGGGTTGCAATTACTGAAAGATATTTCATATATTTTTGCTACTTAGTTGTTTCTTTTCCATTTTGTTAGGAAGCTAAGTTAGCCCGGAACCAAAAATTATGGTCATAATAAACGTTCCGGGTTGCAATTACTGAAAGAAATTTTTTATATTTTAGCTACTTAGTTGTTTGTTTTCCAGATTTTGACGAAGCCAAGTTAGCCCGGAACCAAAAATTATGGTCATAATAAACGTTCCGGGTTGCAATTACTGAAAGATATTTCATATATTTTTGCTACTTAGTTGTTTCTTTTCCATTTTGTTACGAAGATAAGTTAGCCCGGAACCAAAACTTATGCCCATAATAAACGTTCCGGGTTGCAATTACTGAAAGATATTTCATATATTTTAGCTACGTAGTTGTTTGTTTTCCAGTTTTTGACGAAGCTAAGTTAGCCCGGAACCAAAAATTATGGTCATAATAAACGTTCCGGGTTGCAATTACTGAAAGATATTTCATATATTTTTGCTACTTAGTTGTTTCTTTTCCATTTTGTTACGCAGATAAGTTAGCCCGGAACCAAAAATTATGGTCATAATAAACGTTCCGGGTTGCAATTACTGAAAGAAATTTTTTATATTTTAGCTACTTAGTTGTTTGTTTTCCAGATTTTGACGAAGCCAAGTTAGCCCGGAACCAAAAATTATGGTCATAATAAACGTTCCGGGTTGCAATTACTGAAAGATATTTCATATATTTTTGCTACTTAGTTGTTTCTTTTCCATTTTTTTAGGAAGCCAAGTTAGCCCGGAACCAAAACTTATGCCCATGATAAACGTTCCGGGTTGCAATTACTGAAAGATATTTCATATATTTTAGCTACGTAGTTGTTTGTTTTCCAGTTTTTGATGAAGCTAAGTTGGCCCGGAACTAAAAAGTATGCCCATAATAAGCGTTCCGGGTAGCAATTACTGAAAGATATTTCATATCTATTTGCTACTTAGTTGTTTCATTTCAAGCTTTTGACGAAGCCAAGTTAGCCCGGAACCAAAAATTATGGTCATAATAAACGTTCCGGGTTGCAATAACTGAAAGTTATTTCATATATTTCTGCTACTTAGTTGTTTGTTTTCCAGTTTTTGACGAAGCTAAGTTAGCCCGGAACCAAAAATTATGGTCATAATAAACGTTCCGGGTTGCAATTACTGAAAGATATTTCATATATTTTTGCTACTTAGTTGTTTCTTTTCCATTTTGTTACGAAGCTAAGTTAGCCCGGAACCAAAAATTATGGTCATAATAAACGTTCCGGGTTGCAATTACTGAAAGATATTTCATATCTATTTGCTACTTAGTTGTTTCATTTCAAGCTTTTGACGAAGCCAAGTTAGCCTGGAACCAAAAATTATGGTCATAATAAACGTTCCGGGTTGCAATTACTGAAAGATATTTCATATGTTTTTGCTACTTAGTTGTTTCTTTTCCATTTTGTTACGAAGCTAAGTTAGCCCGGAACCAAAAATTATGGTCATAATAAACGTTCCGGGTTGCAATTACTGAAAGATATTTCATATATTTTTGCTACTTAGTTGTTTCTTTTCCATTTTGTTACGAAGCTAAGTTAGCCCGGAACCAAAAATTATGGTCATAATAAACGTTCCGGGTTGCAATTACTGAAAGAAATTTTTTATATTTTAGCTACTTAGTTGCTACCTTTAGTGTAGCTACTAGCGAGTAAGCGAGCAAATCTAGCATCTAAAACCATATTCGAATACATGTTTTGTATAATCATATATGTGACCCCCCCTCCCCCCCCCCCAAAAAAAAAAAAAATCAGGTTTGGAGACGATTAAAGTTTTTATTTTCCTTATTTATTAAGAACATTTCTTAGTTAGTACTTCTTTATTGGGTGTATCCCTATTCCTTTTTTTAGAAACAAGTTTACATTTAGCAGAAACAAAAAAAACGGAGCTACATGACAATATACAAGTAACTTTTCTTTTCATGGTTGTTTGTATTATTGGATAAGTATTTTAGAAAAGATATAAGGCATACATATAACATCTTTTCTTGTTCTTTGTCCAAGTTGATCAACAAACTCTCTCTTTCTCTCTCTCTTCCACGAAGAGGAAGTCACCTCTATAAACTTTCTTTAATTTTTTGAATATGTGTTGTTTCTCTGCTGTTTTTATTATTTACATCGGCTTAAACCAATAAACGCAGCAGATTGGTTTAGATCTTTTGAATGTATCCCCCCTATAACTCCGTTTTTGTTCCAATAAAAAACAATCAATTGTATATTTTTATCTACTTAGAAGGGGCTTGAATAAATCTTTTTCAATGTTTTAATCTTTAAATGCATACATGTCAATGAGCGCATTCTTATTAACTGTTCTCTCCATTTCTATTTGTACAAGCATATACATATATTCACACGGTATGATGTTCATAAATGGATTTAGTTCATTAAAGAAATCATTAATTTACAGTAAATAGTTGATTTATTTAAACGAAAAACATTCTTACTTGTTTTCCTGACACCTGCGTTTCTTAAAATCACCTTAGATATGACATGCCGCAGTCATCTTAAAGTTAGGACTAAGATTAGGAGGTCTCCTAAGATAGGATAGCTTCGGTGGCCTCACTTAAGACTAAGATATGTCGTAAGTTCGTCTTAAGAGATGTCTTAGTCCTAAGATAGCTTCATCAGCATGCCTGCAGGTTTTCATTTTTAATTAAGATTTTACATTCCCATCGAGTTCTAGAGCGGAAATACACGTTTTATCAGAATTAAAGTGAAACGTTTTCTTCTTTTCCAAATAATTATAGTTTTTGAAAGTTCGTAAAAAAAACCATTATATCTATAGGAAAAGTCATTCAAAGATGTCTTTTGAAAAATCAGGTAGGCGATAGAACAAACGTTCGCGGTTGCCTTCCCCACTAAGACTCCTTTGTTTGTTGAATACATTCAACAAATTGTTAATTAAAATATAGAAAATTTCATACCAAGCAAATCAAGTTTTCTGTCTATTGTTCACTGCAGGGGAAGGAGGGGGGGGGGGGTGAGCAGACTTCACAATGCTATTCATATAAATAGTAAAATACAGATCTGTGTCTGTAATACATTTCTTCTTCAGTGTTATTTTTACAAATGAATACAAATGTACTTGTACTTTCGTGCATACATAAAAATGAGTTGAATTTTATTCAAAAGTTTTTAGCCGTGTCATTGAAACATTTCCAAGTTGATCATGTGCATGTTTTGTTGACATATAACATTAAAATTTAAAAAAAAAAAAAAAAAAACTTCACCTGACGAAGAAAAATAATCAACAAACGTGAAACACCTTTCCTTCGTATTAGATGCTTAAATTATAAATTCCCTTTTTAGATCCGGCATGCACTCGTTTCCCATTATGTTCTTGTATTTTAATTTATTAATATAATTATTTGGTTTTTAAAAAACGCAACAACATGTATGGGTGTTTAAAAAAATTGTAAGGAAATTAAAATATTACCTAATAATTAAAGTATTTTATCGTAAATATAATTAATCTATCAACATTATCATCTGATCAGGGTGGTCATGTGTGCTTACGGCGATTCGCAAGGCTGCGCAATTATTCGTATCGATAGAAGCCAAGTGTGTCGTAAAACAGCACGATGGGGGTATGTCAATGTAAACAAGTTTCACACCTTTTTTTGTTTACAAAGAATCAAAATAATCAACTGGAATTTCGTGGATTAATATATTTAAATCAGAGGCATCAATAAATATATAATGTCTCTGGTAAAAAGACCGCATATTCTGACTTGAAATGTAAACATATATGTTGTCTTACGATTAAATCCTGCTGTATCATAAACGAAGGTATAAAAGAAAGAAGAAAATTAAAATTAACAGCCAATATTAAATATAAATAGAGAGTTTAATAGGGTGCTTGGTTGCCCGGAACGTTTTTTACGGCCGGAACCAATCTTACGCGGGCCGGAACGTTTATTATGGCCCGGAACCAATATTATAGATATTTAGCGTTCCGGCCGGAACGCTAAGTTACCCGGAACGTATATTATGCGACACCGGACACAACCTAACAGAAGAACCCAGAGCGGACCCCGGGTTCGCTCTCTGGTTACTGTGTGTATGTGAAGTAAGGGGGTATAATTTTTATTAATATATTCTTATCGGGAGAACAATTATTATTTGTCATTTAGTTTTTTTTATTCTGATTAAAATCATACTCGCTCCATAATTCTGAGCGTAATAAAGATCTGATTTAATCTATTTATTTTTTTTTTTAAAATGTCCGGTAAATATTTATTAATAACTTTCAATGTGTAACTACTATAAATGAAATCTAAATATATGACTTGTACAATTATAGATATCATAATTCAGATATTAAAACTTCAATTTAGCAAAACATAAAGAATAACGAATATAATTTAGAACTATTTAACGCATAAATTTGAATGGTATTTTTGTGTAGAAACTTTTGTCAGTTTCACTAGTACACCATTCGATACATTGAAAATCGATTTAACACCCTTTTCTTCCTCTTCTGTTTTTTGTTTTCTTGTTATAATTAAAGAAAAATAAATGCATAATAGCTCGCTGTTAAATAGTAAGTAAGTAAGTAAATATTTTATTATAGTGACATGTGTATAGACAACAAATAGATACAATATAAACGTATATACATCACACCCGGCCCATTGGACCTATATGTCACTTTAATATATGTACAGTATTACTATAATCATTTAAAGATAGCGCGCATGATGGACATTATATTAATTTGATTGATATAAATGTTTTTGTCTTAGTGAAAAACATAAATTTAAAAACTTGGCAGTTTGTCTCTGATGATTTTTCATTAAAATGTTTAAATTTTCAAATGGATCTACATTTCTATTTAAATTATAACATTATGAAAAAAAGTTTCTCTAATATTTCCGTAGGTTTTACAATGAAATAAAAAATGTTTTTCATCCTCTACTGATTCGTCATTACATAGAACACAGTAACGTTCTTGTGGCGGTTCGTTTCTAAATCGGCCTGTTTCTATTCGTAACGGAAGGATACCAACTCTAAACTGAGCCATTACGGAGCGTTCTTGTTTTTTCATGTCCATCGTTATGTAGGGTTCCATTTCAAAAGTATTTTTAAAGGTCACAAATGTTCTCAATTTGGGTAACGACGATATTTTCAATTTCCATTCTTCTTCGCAAAGCGCAAACAATTCACATTTGACTTGATTTAAATCACATATTCGGAGGTAATCAAAATTGGTTTGCATATTTAATTTGTATAGGATTTCTTTCATTTGTGAACACCATATTCCACTATTTTGATAATTCCATAAGAAAACCTTTTTGGTGAGTCTGTCATCATCCATTTCAATTAATCGGTTCCATCTTCTAATCATGTTGATCCAGCGCCTGTACGTCGGTGTTATCCATCCAACCTCGCTGTTTAATGCGATTGCGGGTGCGTATCTATGTAGTCCTAAAAAATATCGAATAGCACGATTTTGTACAACTTCTAAAGAATGATGTTTTAAATCCCCAAACCCCGGAACAATAATCTAAAATAGGGATCACACAAGACTGAAAAAGCTTTTCGTAGGTATGAAATCCAACATCTTTATAATCATGAATTTTCGAAATCATTGACCCCAATGCTCTTCCTCCTGCTTTACCAAGAGTTTCTGCCGCTATGTTAAAGTCCATCTTCTCGTGAAAGATAATACCAAGATATCGATATTGATTAACATACTGTAATTCTTCTTCCCCTATTTTGAACTTGTATAGACTTTGAGGTACATGGCGTTTCCTAAAATGCATGACATTAGATTTGGCACAATTCACATTTAATCTCCACCGTTTACACCAGTTGGACAGAATATCAAGACATTTTTGCATATCTGATTCATTTTCACTTAGAATGGCAATATCGTCGGCATACAATAAAAGGCTTATTTTTTTAATCACCAAAGGGAATTCCTGTATTTAGTTGTGAAATTTCTGTTGCTAAATCGTTAATGAAAAGGGAGAATAAGGTAGGTGACAAGTTGTCTCCTTGACGTACACCGTTTGGACATTCAAACCAGTTTGTGCGAAAGTCATTTACACATACACAAGAGAAGGTCTCAAAATATAAACTGGAAATAGCATTATAAATTGGACCATTGACTCCATTTAACTGAAGTTTGTATTGCAAGAGATCTCTGTTTACAAAATCAAACGCTTTTTGAAGATCAATAAAAGTAACAAAAGTAGATTTTCGATCTTGTATTAGGTTGGTAAGGTGGTCTTCACAAGATCTATTGCGTCGAAATCCGTTCTGTGTGTCAAAGAGTATTCCATTATCTTCTAGGTATTGCTGTATTCTATTGTTTAAGACTGAACTGTAGCATTTTGCAACGACTGATAATAAGCTGATTCCTCTGTAGTTCAAAGGTAACCTTGTGTCAATTGTAGTGCCTTTTGGAATCGGACGTATTAAAGCTTTCCTCCAAATAGAAGGGACTCTACCGGTTTCAAAACAGAACATGAATAACACATGCAACACTTTAGTAACAGAGTTATTCTTCAGAACCTCATTATAAATTTGATCAATTCCTAGACTCTTTCCGTTTTTTAAGTTGGAAATAACTTTACTGACTTCTTCTATGGTAATAGTTTTGTTCAGTGCTTCATTTGGTATAAATAATGGATCCAGTGAGTTGTCTTCCAGGATTTGTTTATGTAGAATAGCTTGATTGTAGAACGCGTCATCATAATTTCCAGTTGGATTTGTGTATAGATTCTTGAATGCCGACCCCCAATTTTGTAATATTCGGTCCTCATCATGTAGAACAGTTCCATCGTCATTTACAAATTCCATAGGAATGCTTATATTTCTTTTTGGTCCTAGTTTCTGCAACTCATTCCAGAAGGCACTTGGATTCTCTGTATTTAGTGTTTCAATGTTTAAGGCTAAATCACGTCTGTATTTCCTCTCGTAAAATCGTAGTATTTTATCAAAATATCTTTGTGCTGTTAAAAATTGTGCTTCTTGTCTACACTTTCCTCCTACGGCTTTTCTGAAATATTTTTCACTCGTGTGTAACTTTTTCCATAATTCTGAGAGTTCCTGGTTCCAATAGGGTTTATTGTACTTCAATCGTTTTCTAACTTTTTTGGATGCATCAAAAATGGTATTTTTTCTTCCATTTCAGTTGTAATAATACTACACAATTTGTCATAGATTTTGTCAATATCATTTTGTTTTTCTCTGCATAGTTCTATTTGACTAATAATTTCACACAAAGCCTCTTTTATAATGTCCGAACTCATGAAATTTGTTGGCATTTGTTTGAATTTGAACTTTTTTCTTGGAGTGTGGTGAATATTCTTTGAATTAAAGTTGACATTAATATTTGCTTCATCCGGACTTTCAATTTTATATCTGTAATCGAATATCAAGAGGTCATGGTCTGGAACACAACATCTGGATACAAGACAATTTTGTAATTTTTCTGATTTAATCAGATCACTACAAGTTTTTATTCTAAAGTTGTGACAGTTTGCCAGCTGATCATAAGGAACGCATATGTAATCTACAACAGCCTTTCCTTTTGGTGAAACCGAAGTAAATTTGTTAGATTCTTCCCCGTACCGACCATTTAACACACAAAATTTGGCGTCACATAGAAATTCAGCAAATGCTTGACCATGTCGATTTTGATTAAAGTCGATAGTTTCCCTTGGTATGATATTGTCAACTTCGACACAAAAGTCTTTCAGGTTGCCCAGACGAGAATTGAAATCGCCCAATAAAAACATCGCATCAGATTCACTGTTCAGATAGATTTGTGAAAGTATGTGTGAATAAAATGCCAGTGCATCTCTGCCCCAGGGCGAGTTTTCCGGTGGGAGGTAGCAAGCAAAAACAATAAATTTAAAATCAGAAAATTTGTTCCCAAGATTCCATCCACACATTTATCGATTACAATCACTTCATAATGATTAATAATGTCAGATATTAAAAAACCAACACCTCCTGACGCTTTCGGGGCGTTCTTGTGTATTTGTGTTCTGTTAAAACCATACCATTCATAACCCAAGTCTTTTAAATCAAGTCCCGTAACTCCAGGTAAATGTGTTTCACAAACACTAACAATGTCAGCTTTTACACATTTGATCAATGCTCGTCTTAAATCATGATTGTTTGATGTCCAGCCACCAATATTTATATGACAGAAAGTTAACGAGTGTTCAATGAACCGGAGCGGATCCTATCCTTCACTATTGTCCTGGAAATCCTCTTGCAATCTACAATGAAGCGCATTGAAGTGGTAGAATTTTCCATTTTGATGAAACGTTCTGAGTCATGTTTTGAACGTCAATGATAACATAACGACACGCCCATTTCTTTAGAAAAGAGAAAGAAATATTCGTCGTAATGTTTTAGGACACCCCACTTTCCGCAACAAGCAACATGGGTTACACTTAAATGAAGATTTTTTAAATAAGAAAGAGCTATATATAGAGTCCCCGCTTCTGTAAAACACGCATTGAAACGAATTTGTACATAATTATGATTTTATCATGTTTATTGGAGTTAGCATAACACATGTATCAGTCGAACACGTGCTTACTCGGTGTTTATTTAGACCGTCAATTTGATTGGCTATTATATTTATGGAATACCTGTTCTACAGGTATTCGATTGAATTCATTTGACCGATATTGCCTTTCTAAAGAAATGGGCGTGTCTAAAGATAGCTCAAAACGTTTCATCCAAACGGAAAATTTTACCACTTCAATGCGCTTCATTGTATCTTGCGTTTTCTTCACAATGCGGCCGTTTGAAGTGATTCGAAAATCTTTTCCATGAGGCAATTCATTTAGTAGTGTACGCGCATTCAATTCCAATAACCTTTCGGTATGAGTTTTGCTACCACGCAAAAACACATTCTTATATTTCTCCACCGTTTTCAATTGTTTCTTTTCCCTCAAGATGAGTATTTTATCCTGGACTGACTCAAAGCTAATTTTAACTAAAGCTGGTTTTCCGATGTTCCGCTTTCTCAATCAAGCAGCAGCAATCACAGTAATTGATTCATTTAGAGAATGTATCAGTTCCTTTGAGACCTCCAATATGTCTTCGTCCGGTTCCTGTGGAATGTTTGAAGCTATAATTGTTAATTCCGCATTGTTCAGGGGGTTCCCCTTGTTTTCAAACAGCGTGTTCGATTCACCTGCTGACCTACTTTCATGTGCAAGGTCCGGGCGTTCTACTACTACATTTTCAACCAACTGTAATCTCTGAAGAATAGACGCAACAGACTGTGACAATGATTCGATTTGGCTTTGCTGTTTTCCAAGTTCAAGGTCAAGGTCGGAACGGATAGCTTTGAGCTTTTCGTCGATAGACGCCATAAACTCATTTCGGAATCTGTCTAATTTACTGTTTAATGTTGATTTTAACTGTGTCTGACCATCCTGGAGTTGATCTATTGCGTTAGCAATTATAGTCATTTGGTCAATCATTTTATTTTCAAAGCTGTCTGTTCTATTAGACTCACCACTCGTTGCCGCCATCTTGAACATCTTGGTCGGTACTGTAAACAACAATCAAATGTTATTCTATGAATAGATATGGTGTCATCCAAAATCTTAAGATATGAGCAAGATATGAACAAGAATCTACATTGAAAATGTAGATTTTCACATTAAATAATAAATGAAAAATCAATTCTTCCTTGTTTTAAAATTATTCTTTAGAAACTTAAATGTTTTTAACATACGTTATAGTTACTGACGATGACGAAATTTGCGCGGTGAAAAAAGGAAATACTGGAAACAGTGAATCTTGTTTTCTCTAGTCGTTGGCCTTACGTATAACAGTGTTAAAGAAGTTATGATTCCAAAGCATAAAAATAATATTAGCCAATATAAGCTATATTTGCTAAATATACTGAAACGCAAAAACAATATTAGCCAATATTAGCTATATTTGCTAAATATACTGAAACGCAAATGAGACGCAACAACCAGTAATCTACAAATATTTAAATTTTTTATCTAATGAATTTCAAAAATGAATCCAGTAAGGCTAAACTCTGTTTTTATGTTGCCCAAACGAAGTTGGGGAACATATTGTTTTTACTCTGTTTCTTATTATTAAGGTCTTCCGACTTCCTTCGGAAGACCTTATTGTTTTCCTTCTGTTTTTTTTTTATTATTATTCCACTTTTCATAGTACAGGTCATATCTCAGCTGTGCGTGCACGAATTTCAACGATTTTTTCTCACTTTTATGAAATTTTTCTCCGTTCGCGATTTTTGGGGAAATTTGTATTTTTTAAATGGAATTTTGTCGCAAAAAATTCTCGAGAACGGCAAAAGATATGAAACTGAAACTTGCTGAGGTGATAGAGCATTGATTGTAGATGTGTTGATCGACCTTCATTTTTCGTCATTTTGACTTCCGGTCGCAAACGGAAGTGAATTCAAAAAATCTAAATTTTCAACTTTTTTGTTTTTCAATATTTTTCTTTTATATTCATAGGGTTGATAGAGTATCTTTTAAGAATTCTAAATATGTTTTCGATATTTCCATGCGTGCATTTGTTGCAAAGATATGACTGATCTAAATTTTGTCATACTGTTGGGGGTTCGAATCCCACTGTGGGCGTTGCAAAATTTTTTCTTTGTTTCTCTCTTTTCTCAGTTGCATATGACTTTTCTCCGTTTTTTAACATGTATGGATGATTTTGCCGATTTTTAAAAGCTATATTTTTAAGATATTTTGTGGAATAATGTAATACTCATGATCTATGTCGAAAGACTGCTGTAAATAAACGTATACGAAGAAACTGCATTCTGAAATCTATTCCATGGATGACACTGCATAGAACTCTAACGAAAAGTCGGTCGGAAGACCGTTTGTTGCTCTAGCAACAAGAAAGCATCTAGTTATTAAGGTCTTCCGTCTTCGCGGAAGACCTTCTAGTGATTCTACTGTTTCTTATTAAGGTCTTCCGTCTTCAGCGGAAGACATTGTTTTCTTCGGTTTCTTTTTCACTTTTATTATTATTTTTGTTTTCTTACCGATTTTGAGCACGCGATTTCTCGAAAACGGCTCAACAAAATCTTATCAAACTTTCAGGACGTATGGAACATCACTTGAACCTTATGCGTTTTTTCCGTTTCGATGACGTCACTTCCGGTCTAGAGATATCGTCGATTTTCTGATTTTTAAGGGTCATTTTGTCCACAATTTTCCCGAAAAACGGGTCTAGATAGAAACTTCAAACTTTTAGGCATGGTAGAGCTATGTATGGAGAAGTGCATCAGGTATTTCAAATTTACCAGAAATGACGCACGCCGGCGCTCGCTATGGCCCGAAAATAGTCCTATCAAGAATTTCAAAATTTTTAACACCTTTTCTTCGATAACTTCTTACCTGAAAATATTTTGTTAAAATATATAGAACAAAAGATGTGTAGAATTCCAAGATCTTTCAATTGTTATCTCGAAAAAAGGGCTGGCCCCTAAAATTAAGGGCCTAGAGGGGCCGAAAGTTTTTCCTTTATATCTCAAAAAGTATTGAGAAGTTGTAATACGACAAAGAAGCAAAGGTGTTCAAAATGTCAAGCTTTATCTAATGAGTTTTTTAAAATACGTCCGGCGACGTCACTTCCGGTCAAACCGGAAGTAGTCCAAAATTGCATATTTTTGCTGTTCTTGATAGGTTTTTGGATATCATATGTCACTAGAAGCTTAAATCTTAATTTTCTGTCCGTCGGCGTCACTTCCGGTCAAACCGGAAGTAGCCAAAAATGGCCTAATTTAGTGATAATTAACATAGATTTGGAGAATTAAACCATTTTTGGACTTCACCACTCTTTTTTTTAAAATGAAAGTTACTTCCGGTCAAACAGGACTGAAGACCTACTCGTTGCTTTGCAACGAGCTCGGCTCTAGTTATTATTATTTTTCATTATTGTTTTTTTTTACCTTTTCAAATCGCGATTTCTCAGAAACTACTCGATGAATTTCAGCCAAATTTTCAGGGATAATGTGTTTTGTCATCCCATTTTAAAATATGGAAGGAAATTGAAAAAATTCACTTCCGGTCACGAATTATTGCGAATTTTCATTTTTTCCACTAAAAATCTAGTCCGTGAATGTTCTCAGAAATCATAAGAGGTAGGAATCTCAAACTTTCAGGTATGATAGAGGTTGATTAGTGGATGTGTGATGAGAACATTTTGTGTGTCGTCGCCACTTCCGGTCGTCACAGGAAGTGATTGAAAAAGGGTAATTTTTTGAATTTTTTTTTTTTATCTTTTTCATTGATATTACTATAGTTAATAAAGACTTGTTAAGGAATGCTAAATAAGTAATTTAATTTAGAATTGAAAAAAAAACAAACTTGAGATATTTGCATTTTTAACTATGAAGCGGTGTTCCCCAATGGCCTAATGGTTAGCTCGTTGGATTTTCACGCTGGCGACCCGGGTTCCATCCCCCATATGTCCGAAATATTTTTTTATCACTTTTTCATTTTGATTTTACATGTTTCTTTCAAAATTTGACGGAAGACCTCTCGTTGCTCGCAACGAGTTTCTTTTCTAGTTAAGGTCTTCCGTCTTTACGGAAGACCTTATAGTGATTCTATTGTTTCTTCTTCTTATTATTATTCTTTTTTCTTAGACAAAATTTTGTGCAGGCGATTTCTCGTAAACTATTTGGTGGATTTCAATGAAAATTTCAGGAATAATAGGTCACTATATGAATTTTATATGAAATTCCGTTTGTTGGAAAATTCGCTACCAGTGCCAAGTTATGGGCAATTTCCTGATTTTAAAATGCAATTTTGTCTTCGAGTGTTCTCGAAAACGGCTCAAGATATTAACTGAAGACTTGTTAGAGATGATAGAACATGACTTATAGATGTGCAATTTTGCCTTCGTTTGCGTCGTCAGTACTTCCGGTCGCTACAGGAAGTGATTTCAAAATGTGCACTTTTTCAACTTTTTTTGTGTTTCAATATTTTTCTTTGATATAATTAATGTGAATGGAGACCCTACTGGAAAGGCCTAATATATAATTAATTTTAGAATTTATCAATCCACACACTAGATATTCGCATTCAAAAATCTGAAGCGTGTCCAAGATGGCGGGGCGTCTCCGTAAACTCCGCCATTAAGCAAGTCGCATTCTAGAAGGTCAGCTGAGCGTTTAGATGAACGAAACTTCTACCAAAAACATTTATGAAATGTAAAGGATTCTTTGGATTGCCACGTCGCAATTACATTGCATTGAGTATAGTTTTAATATGAGGTTTCCTCAAACGTCTATTGAAATTCCTTTTGTTTGCATCTCAAAGGAGAATACAACATGACTACAAGTGGAAATACGACTTCAACCTTTGTTTTTGCACCAGGGAAAACTTATCCTAAACCATGGTTATAAGAAATAGCCTTTCAAGAAACTTGCCTTCTTCATATTCACTATGTTTCTGAATTTACTTGACTTCTGTTTATTTTTCCACGCAGGCTTGTGTCATATTAAATGAATAGAAAAGACAAGAATAAGAAAAACATTTTTTTAAAGATTGTTTATTAAAGGTTATATAAATATTCTTGTAACAAATGAAAGTTATTGAACATAAATAGTATAAGATTCCTAGACCGTCGGAGGGCTAGTGATTTTTTTTTTCAGTGAGACATTCCAGTCCTTTCAAGAACGTGTAACTCATCTCTACTTTGGGGGTAAAGAGGATACAAAATTCGTGGAAAATCTTACCGAATTCACTGCTTTATAATTACAGTGTAGTGTCACTTGGCCGTATACGATATTATATTTGTACAATATGATAAACATACTTTCTAACGCTCGAAATTCCGGTTATAAGAACATGCATTTTTAATTTTCATTGAAGTTATCACATCCATTCAATAGATCAAACATTTCAAAGGAATAGCGTTAAGAATTACTTGTGACATTTGGCACGAAATAATGTATCGAGACCCAACTTAAGTAGTAGACAAATGGCGACAATAGTGCAGAAATATATAACATTGACATGCCTGTATATGGAGTTGCATGGAATAAAAAGTTGAATGCATATTAAAAAAGGAAAGAAAACAGTATCATCTGTTCATCACTAATAGAATATCTATACTAAAAGTTACTGTTAAAACTCAAATAACAAATTCCGATGTGATCATCTTGAGCAAAGTTTGGCAAGCTAGCTCTCATTTTATAATTCCAAACTGAATTTAAAAAAAAAATGTAAAGTATGTTGGAATCAAAAAAAGCAATCTCGCGATATTCGAATGTTAGATTTGAAGCGGGTTCCCAAAGTTGTAATGGGTACCGCAATGGATTTTCACGCTGGCGACCCGGGTTCAATCCCCCTTATATTTAAAATCATTTTTCAGTATGATTTTACGGGTTTTTTTTTCTGAATCGGACGGAAGACCTCTCGTTGCTCGCAACGAGTTTCTTTTCTAGTTATTATTATTATTATTTTTCTTCTTCCTGGGAAAATTTTGTCCACGAGTGATCTTGTAAACTACACATCCGACTTAGGTGAAACCTTTTTAGGGTCAGTAGGCATGTTATGTAGAGTTGCCAAACAAAGGTCATTTTGCGCGCACGTGCTTGCAAGAGCGCGCACGTGCAACACGTGAAATGACCAATATAATGGATATTGCCGTAACTTTTCTATTTTTTGATGAAATTTTTTGAAACTCATAATGTAAGGATACATTAGTAGTATAGACAAGATAGCATGGTCAAAATAGCAAGATCTCACGCGCATGCACGTGCGCTTCGCTCTGATTGGCTGAAACTAAAGTCTCAATATCTTTCTTGATTCTTGTCATAATCCTTTGAAATTTTGAACATAGTCCTACATTATGAAGATCTACCGCATGATATATAAGAATTTTCATGAAAGCATGTGCATGTGCGCGTGCTGCAAGCTGATTGGCTGAAACTTTAAATGGCAATATCTCCTTTGTTTTTTGACGAAATTCTTTGAAATTTAAAATATAGTCATGCATTAGGATATCCTACAAAATGATATATAAAAAAATCATGAAATCACGCGCATGCACGTGTGCTGCAATCTGATTGGCTGAAACTTTAAATGGCTATTTCTCCTTTGTTTTTTGACGAAATTCTTTGAAATTTAAAATTATATCATGCATGAAATCATGGATATCTGCAATATGAAAAGTGATATTTTTTGAATTCAAAAAAATATAGTCATGCATTAATATCCTACGCATTAAATTACGCGCATGCACGTGTGCTGCAATCTGATTAGCTGAAACTTTAAATGGCTATAACTCCCTTGTTTTTCAACCAAACAGAATGGGATTTAGAACATAGATAGATGTAAGTGACTCCTACAAGAACGTATGATCATCATGCACATGCACGCACATGCGTGCATTTGAAACGAGTATATTTAAAAATACACTTGAATAAGTGATTTTTATTACTTTTGGACTGAATGCTTTAATATATAGTAGATGTATATTAAAATATATAAATAGTGTAGACAAGATGATATGGTCATAACGCACATGCATTCACATGCGCTTGGGTGCAATGCTAAAAATTGAATATAATTGGTATCCTTCTGGGAAAACGTTGTTAAAGTCAAAAATGCACAGAGTTTGTCTTATTTAATGAAGCTTACAGGGAATATGGCACCGAAAGGGAGTTGGGGAGCGTTTGGGGAACATCTGTAACGGTTCCCGTTACAATTAGCACTAGTTGTTATTGAAATGCACTCTCACCCACTATTGAAATAATTATTTCAACAGTGGTCGTATTGCAATAGTGGTTATTACCTATGTTTGTTATTGAAATGCACTCTCACCCACTATTGAAATAATTATTTCAATAGTGGTTGTAATTCAATAGTGGTTATTACCTATGTTTGCCATTGAAATGCACTCTCAACCACTATTGATATAATTATTTCAGTAGTGGTCAGATTTTAATAGTGGTTACTAACTATGTCTGTTATTGAAATGCACTTTCAACCACTTTTGATATAATTATTTCAATAGTGGTCGTATTTCAATAGTTGTTTCTCACTAAGTTTGCTATTGAAATGCACTCTCAACCACTATTGATATAATTATTTCAATAGTGGTTACTAATCATGTTTGCTATTGAAATGCACTCTCAACCACTATAGATATAATTATTTCAATAGTGGTCGTTATTTCAATAGTGGTTGCAACACTGCCCTACACAACAATTGCAGCTTAAACACCCAATTTTATGTTAACGCCCCCAAAATCTACCTGATTCAAGATCAATAATTTACCGCCTGTCAATCATTAAAAAAAACAATAGCTTCTGATTTGATTGACAGGTCAGCTACCAGTGCTTCCTGATAATCTGAGTTTGCGTGTTTTGAAAACAATTACCTGGTCACGCGTCAAACGCTTTCATGTATCCGCATAGTATACACGCGGGTTAGAAAACTCCAAATATGTTTGAATTTTATTTTAAATAATTGAAAATAGATTATTAAAACATTGACAAAATAAAATATTTCTTTTCTATCTTTTTTACTTGTAAGTCTTATATCGTCCACGTTATCTGTAGAAAGACCGCGTCTACAGAAACCGACTCTATTTGGCGTAATTGGAAGTCCGACGATTTAAATTATTTTTTAAGAAATGGGATACAAGAAAAATATTCATCACTAATAAACGACATAGCATAGTTTATAAAAAATGTTTATTTTGTACTATGGCTACAATCCGCACGATTTTGTACAGAAATTGATGTCAGAATTAATGCTCGAATTTCCTCTAGCGTCTGTACATAGACGTAATGAAAATGTAAAGATAATTTAGTGATCGATTCTGAAAAGAAATCTTTTTAACAATAAAATTTTGTTAACACACGAAGAATCAAAAATATGGAATATTTTGAACAACAATGTTGGCCATTTAAAAAAAAACATTCCGATCGCGGTAAATGCATGTTCACATGCATGACATGCACGACGGATTACATAGGTGGATTAATAATTTTTTTAATTTCAATATTCAGACTTTTTTAATCAAGTGATTTCTTTTATTGAAGATTAAAAAAGATAAATATCATTGATTTGTAGTTTTTACTCATGATTTTTTTCTTTTTATGTAAGGAAATCATTTCCAAAACGATATGCATGTATCTTATTATTATTTCCTACAAAACATTACCATGACTACAATGAATGCGTTTAGTTTACAATTAAACTTCATATTTAAATAATTATTTTACGTGGTTTCAATCAAAACCAGACACAAAACACGTAAAGTTGACCCTGATTACCAAACACAGACTTCCTGTGTAATGCTTCGTATACACAGATTTTTGACATCTTGGGTATTGGGGGTCTCCAGGTAAATAACACCACTGTTACTTCGACCACTCCCCCTCCTCAGGTAACCGCACGGTAAAAAAATTGGGTCTTTAATTTCTACGATGCAATAGGTTCATCAATATTGAGATCTGAGTGAAGGAAATATTCTTTGCCGTTTATATATAAATGTTCGTTTGGTATTTTATTCAAATGTGCACTGTATATAAAACTACATATCTTTATTTGTTACATGGTTCAACTCTACTCATCAGCGTATGAGTAAATGCTCACCTATAATTACAGGTCATGGCCATGCATGCTTCTGGCAAAATTCAAATAATTCATTTAATTAAGCAATAGAACCATTCAATAATAAAAAGAGTTTTAAATTCTTTGAAAAAGCATGGCCGTAGGAACCAGGGAGGGGCGGGGCGGGTTCCTCCCCAATAATTTTCCCGATGTATATGTAGTGTATTGATAATATGTTATGGGAAGTAACTCTGAATGTGTGTTGTGTGTAAGAGTGTGTGTTCAAGAGTTATGTTTTGGGTCATGTGTCAGTGTGTATCCGGTATGAGTAGTGCGTGCATGGACAGTCAGAGTGGAAGCATGTGGTTATCTACATGTATGTATTTGTATACATGAATAAACTGTAAAAAACCTTGATTCAATTCGAGTATTCTTCAGTATAGAATACAATAGAATATTTACATATCTACTCTATGCCCGTGCCCCATCAATAAAAATGTTTGATGACCTTTCTTTTTTGCTTGTCAAGGAATTTTTCGTAGTTGATTGTACCCCAACTGTAAATTTTTGGCTGTCCTCCTCCTCACCCAAACTGAAATTGCTTCATACGGACCTATTAAAAATGAAGAATTGTGTAATGCATACTGTAGTGCATGAATCGGGGAAAACAAATCTTATTTACAACTATCAATTCTATTATCAACTGATCAATGTGTAATGGTTTGGGCAGTGGATATCGGCCTGGATAGCTCAGTTGGTAGAGCACCTGACTAGAGATACACGGGTCCCGGGTTAGATTCCCGGTCCAGCCATACATTTTCTCCTTTCCTGTTACAGATTTGGTGCCGTTGACCACCCCTGGAATTGCAGGTGAAAGTCCTGTCAGGGGCTAACAAGAACTTGGGTTGTGTCTTTGAGGGCGAAGACCATTTAAGGAGGGAGGAATGTAATGGTTTGGGCCGTGGATATCGGCCTGGATAGCTCAGTTGGTAGAGCCCCTGACTAGAGATACAGGGTGTAATCAGTTAAGAATAATTAAAAACTCCAAAGAACTCTTAGAAAACGTGTAATCAGTTTAAATTTTACAAGAATAACTATCATCAAATCGAACTACATTTAAAACACTTTATACACAAGCATTCCCCGCAATGAATTAAAATCAAGGCTTTTTGACATTATTCATTATTTAACAACTGCTTTTTCAACAAGCATTTTAAAAGTATTGCATAAGCAATACATGTCCCCTATCCGGTTCCCCTTTTCATTTTAGGATATAAACTCGTTTGGAACTTTAATTTAGTGCATAACGAACCCGATCGTAATCCCAATTAAGAAAAAAATTAATATGTCATAATTCCGTCTGAAACCAATTAAATGGAACGAAATTCAATCTTGGTCTGTAACCCATCAAGATACACTCACGTACCATAAATCAGCTTAATATCTGCAAGAGTTTTAAAAAAAGTAACGGAAAACCAAGTGGGGCAGACTGACAGACAGACGGAAGGACAAACAGATGGACAGACTCAGGGGAAATCTATAGTCCCCTCCGATTTCATGGTAGGAGACTAAAAAGAAAACTCTACATAAGATCTAGGGGAGGGGTAGCTGCTGAACTGTAGCTCTCCGAAAAAATATATATTGATAGACCGGAGAGATACAATACCGCCCATTGAAAAAAAATGTAAACATTGTACATGTATTTATTGCGCACAAAAAAGTGCGCTCGGTTCTGGATTAATTCTTCGAAATTCTTACCTCAATTGCAAAAAAGCTAGAATTAAAAAAACAAATCCTTACTTCTCTATCAAGTATTCTCATAGTTGACAGCTGCATGAAGCGCATTGGCCGAATTATCTTGCAGAATGGCAATATAAACACTAGCGAAATCTTTGACGGGTTCGATTCTCGTTCGCGGCACCGCGTCATACCTAAGACGTAAACATAGGTACATGTAGTGACTGTTCCTTCGCCAAGCGCTTGAAGCACTAGAAGTGAAAGTCACGGGTCTTTTGGATATGACCTTGAAAAACGTAGACTCCGTGTCACGGTAGGCGTTGGCACGATAAAGAACACTCACTGTTCAATGACCCTGAATGTCGAGTATAGGTCTAAATTTGAAGCCCTTCACCGGCATACGGCGACGTCTTATGAGTGAAAAATTCTCGAGATTTATGTTAAACAATATACAATCGATGGCCTCATTTTCAGAGTCAATAGGACTACAAACAACACTTACAAGTATAAGGAATGTTTTGTGGTGAAAAGTCAAAGAATATGTAAGGAACACGCAGTTGGTAATATTTTGAGATGACAGTTTTAAAACCATGGAGAAAAAAATCGGGAAACAACACACTTTTTTGTGCGCGATAAATATATAGTTTTTTTTTTTCAATGGGTGGCTCTGTAGCTCTCCGGTCAGTGCCATTAAACCAATCATTTTAATGTTTCATTAAATTCCGTGGTATCAAGCCTCCCCCCATCAAATGGGTTTTTTTTCACTCTTGAGAGTGCAGGAAAATCTTCTTGTTAAAAAAATTCTGACCCGTTTCTTTTACAGCAATTAAGTAGATTTTCTTACGGTACATGTTTGTTAATGCTCTGTATGCCCCCTCCCGCTTTAGGCAAAATTCCTTGATCCATCCTTGTTATAAACATGTTACGTTACCATAAAAAAGTAAATGAAGTTCATAATTTTTTTTATGCCGGGGTATATAGTTTTTGTCGTGTCCGTCCGTCTCTCTGTCTGCCTGCCTCTCTGTTTGTCTGTTTGTACGCAAAAACTTTAACCTTGCTCATAATTTTTGATTTAGTGGAGCAATGACTTTCATATTCTACATGTGTATTCCTTATGACAAGACCTTTCTTTGGGTACCACCTTTGACCTTTTGACATTGACCTTGGAGTTTCACCCACTTTTAAACAAAAATTCCAAACTTTTACTTTGGCCATATCTTTTAAACAGTACATACCAGGACATTTATATTTCAAGCATGTAGAGTTTGTTGTAAGACCTTTTAGTGGATATCAACAACCTTGACCTTTTGACCTTGACCTTGGAGATCTCCGTACTTATGAAAAAACTTTAATCTTGGCCATAACTTTTGAACGGTAATGAATAGGGCTTTCATATTTCACATATGCAATTCTTGTAAAAAGACCCTTTATTGAATACCAAAAACGTTAACCCTTTGACCTTGACCTTGGAGTTTGATCTACTTTTTAAAAAGCAAACCTTAACCATAACTTTCAAAGGTTTAGGGCTAGTACTTTCATACTTTGCATATTTAATCCTTGTGACTAGACCTTTCATTTGATAGCAGGACCTTTAACTCTTTGACCTTGACCTTAGAGTTTGGCCTACTTTTGAAATTTTTTTAACCTTTGCCATAAATTCTGAACATTTAGGTCTAGAGCTTCCACATATGTATTCTTTGTGGCATGAACCTTCATTGGATACCTTGACTTCTTGACTTTGGAGATTTCCATACTTATGGAAAAACTTTAACCTTGGCATACTTTAATATTTTGGCAATTGTATTTCCAATGAGAATACCCTAATTTTTGTACCAATGTACTAAATTTGCATGTAAGAAAAGTTTAATCTTCTCTATGTTGCCATACGAGAGGGCATCAGTGTTTCACAAAGACATCTTGTTTCATCTTTGTTATATCTAATACATGAGAACTTAATGGAATTGTTATAAATTGCGAACTCATAACGTGCAGTAGGGGGGGGGGTGTGTGCAAAACTTTTCACACTCTGCGTAACCCATGATCATCTCGTAGGTAGGTTATAAATAAAAATACCACAGAAAAAAATAAACTTAAGGGGGTCGACTGGGGTTTTGTGTGTAAACTACAATAGCGAAACTTCATTTTTATATTATGAGTAATACTTTATTGTACATTATATGTAAGAAACACAAAATTCTACCGTCTTGTTACCAAAATGCCAAATATTAACGAATTTTCCTGTTTTTTATAGAGTACTACAAAATATGACAGACGCAATGGACTTATATGAAAACATGATAAAAATTATGGAGATATTCTTAAATTTCTATGTTTTATTTAAGAGCGTATGTTTATTACTTTTTCTTTAATATTTTAACGTCAAATACACACTTTAACGATGTCAACCTACCTATTTGTAATAATAATTTGTAATATGAAATTGTAATTATATACTTTGTATATTATTTAACCTATAATTTCTTAATTTTGTTCAATTTTATTAATGAAGCAAAAAAAAATTGCTTTGAAACAGTAAATACGCTTCATTTTACTATGATGCGCGAAATTTTGCGCAATGAAAACCACATTCGGCCCCTTAAAACAATTATACATGTATTGATTTTTACTGTATTACAACTGTAAAAATCAATAATATATTTGGTTCGGATACCTTAACTTTAGAACGTAGATGTTGGTTTTCTGCCTGCACTTCAAGTGTAAGTAAGGAGTAAGTGATTGTGTTTCCAGTGTATTCAACTCATTACTTTGAAAAAAAAATTTCAAAGTGCGTTAAAATTGGGACAAAATCAACCCACTTAGAAAAAATTTGGGCACACTCAACGCACTTTGAATTTTTTTTTCAAAGTGCGTCAAGAGTGTACGTAAACTTTTTTTTACCATGGGGACATTTAACTCACTTTGAAAAAAGATATGTATATATAAAAAAAAAAATTAGACATAGATTTTAGTAATTGAGAGAATCAATTTGTAATAACTTTATCTTTCGAAAAACTTTTTTAATTTACATGTACTCATTTAACCTCATTGAGAACAAGTAGAAGACGAGTAGAAGGTTTCTCAGCCCAGCCCTTTTTCTTATACATTGTACATAGCCGTCGGTAGCAAATTGAAAGAGGACCCCCCCCCCCCCAAGATAAGCCACAATTTTCAATGCCACTGGAGTACTCATTTTCATGTGGATTAAGGTAGTCCGATCCGCAGGTTCATAAAATTAGCAGTTAAGGGGACCGACTGTGGTTTCCATTGTGCAATATTTCACGCATCGTAGTAAAATGAAGCGTATTTATTTACTGTTTTAAAGCAACTTTTTTCGCTTTATTAATGAAATGAAACAAAATTAAAAAATTAGAGGTTTAAAAATGTAATTAAAATTTTATATAACTGTTTTTTTAATAGACTTTGCAATTTATAAGTAGGTTGACGTCATGTGTTTTTGACGTTATGATAATTTAAAGCTCTTCAAGAAAGGGATAAATAAAAATGTTATTAAAGAAAAAGTAATAGGTACATGCTGTTGAAATTTAAAACATAGAAATTTGAGAATATCTCCTTTATTTTTATTATGCTTTTATACAAAATCTTTGTGCCCATAATTTTGTAATACTCTATAAAAACAGAAAAATTCGTTAATTTTTTTTATATTTTGAGATGCTCCCTCTAGTAAGAAGACGGTAGAATTTCGTGTTTCTTACCTGTGATGTACAAAATAGTATTACTCATCAAATATTATAGTTTGAACAAAAAGTCTTTTGTAGTATTTGTATAATTTGCTTTCAAGTGCTAAATATCGGCATTTTCTCATATAATCCTATAGTAAATGTACCTGTATTTTGAGACGGTCCCTTAAAAATACCTGGACGGTAGATTTTCCTCAAACTTGGCATGTACACTGAAGTTAATATAGGTTAGCTATGCGATAAAAATGAAGATCTTTGCTATTGTAGTTTTCACACAATAAAACCACAGTCGGCCCCCTTAATACATAACTGGTATGACGTTGAAAACTTTCAGTAAATTTTATAGTTCACATAAAAAGCATGCAAACTGGAAAAATTAAGAACAGTTGAACATTTAAGAGAGAAAGAATTTTCAAAGTATGGAAAAATCAAAATTGCTCACTTTCACAACCTGAAGTGACCTAATCATCGAAAAGTAATCAAAAAGGTATCATTGTTCATCATACCTAAGATTTGCAAGAATATTGACCAAGCAATACACATTTTTTTTCAAAGTGCGATAATATGGTCGATATTAACGCACTTTGAAAAGAAATTTTATTTTTTCAGACTGCGTTGATTTGGTCCCAATTTGAACGCACTTTGAAATTTTTTTTTCAAAGTGCGTTGTAACTGATTATCGATGGAACATAATATATATATATATATATATATATATATATATATATATATATATATATATATATATATATATATATATATATATATATATATATATATATATATATATATATAACCGTCCCATCCTCTGCTATAAATTTCACTATAGAAAATTTAAAATGTGTAATATTGATTTTCATAAACAACAATAACATTAGAGCCACATGGAAAATAGTTTGAAGTATGAAGGTCTGATTATTTTTGCAGAAAGGTTCTTATGTCAGTTCATGAAATGAAGAAATTTCAACAGAGAGAACAGAAAGAGTAACGATTTATTATCACAACATGAAATTCAAAATATGAGGTGTATATGAAAATAATACTTAGTATCATACCTATTAAAATCATGTTAGAAAACATCATGAAGCGCTGCTTCCTAACTCAGAATATCGCAATATTGTATGTAGTTATAGAAAAAAATACATCTTTGAGGAGGAGTTATCTTTCTTCTAAATATTTCTTCATGTGAAAAAATGTCATACAAAATGACAAACAAAAATGTTGTATTAAGTACTTGAAACATTAAACCAATTTTAAAATGGTCCTTAAAAAGATGCAACTTATTCAATTTATAAGGCTTTTGAAGTTAGATTTAAATGTTTTATTGTAAAATGTAATCAAACAATTACAAAGGAATTGGTAAAAGAAATAGAAAGTAATGCTTCCATCATATGTTTAGATTTCATCGAATTGACTACTCAGATTTCTCAATTAGGAAACTCTGATTAAGAAAACTCTGAGTAGCATTCATATTTTGTACTTTGAAAGTTATCTGTCTTAACAGAGGGTCGGTACCCGTTAATGCGTCAAATTTATGTCATGAACATCGATATTAAGTGAATAGGTTTGTTAAAATGTCGTTTTTCATATTGAATTTTCCCAAAATTCATATTGAGCACAAGCGACAGCTAATACAATTTTGACTGTATCATATGAATGGAAGATATGTCAATGAATTACATGCGGATTATAAAATTGGTTGTTGCATGTGAAAGGGTCTAATTTTAGGAAAGGTCGCTTATTTTACATTATTTTTAACGAATATTAACAAACATTCCATGTTTAGCGCGTATTGGTGACGTCATAATGAAAAATTACGCAATTTTTAACCTTTGGCATTTAGTTTGCATCTTACTAACTTCAAAGCTCAATATCAAAAGACGAAAAAGAAATTAAAGTTTAAGATATTGAGAATTTTGCGGCAAATTTATGGAACGCCGTCACTGCCTTATAGCAGAACACAACAATTGCATTATGTCAACTCTTGATGACATTTACTCACACTACTAATTGCATTGTGTCAACCTTCTATTACTTTAAGTCAACTCTTTATGACATTTACTCACACTACTATTGCATTGTGTAAACCTTTCATTACATTATGTCAACTTTTTATGACATTTACACACACTACCATTCCATTTGCATCATATTTACAGTACACAATGTCATCTCATTATGACATTCTTGATAGTAAAAAGCATTTTACATTCAATAAAATATATAGTTATATTATTTCAATTCATTATAATATTATTACGCCAGGTTGATTACAAATTGCATTGCGCCAGTTTTCTTTTAAATTGCGTTAACTATTTGTGACATTTAGTCAAAAGATTTTTACCTTATGGAAATATATAGTCGTATTTTGTAAACTCAGTATTACGTGAGATTGATCATTATGTGATGTAAAGATGTGTTATACATGAAGACTAATCTTACGTACCTCAAGGCAAAAGGACACAACTGTGTCAACTCATCCATGGCGTTAGGTATACTATTGAATGTCATCACTACCCGATCGTACAAAAGTATAGGTACATTATGTCACTAACCATTAAATGATATCTAAAATTCATGCATAACGTGAATACCTCTTTACATTTCGTCAAATCTCTATTTCATGAATTTGAAAAAGCCATTGGTTAAGGAAATCTTATCTTTAAGTATTGTTAATTTTTATTTACATTATGTGAAAAAAAACCATACCAACATCAATTTACATGATGTAAATATATTATATATATATAATATCAACATTGTATTACATTAGGTAACATAACGTAATATAACTTTTACTATTGAAAATGTTCATTGAAAGGCTGTCCCCCCTCCCCTCACGTTTTACTACAATAAAGTGATATAAGGGAAAGTAGTATTGTATGCTAAAGAAATAGGTACTGAAAGAAGTTGGCATTGAAAAAAAGTTGGCCTCGTATAGCACACGTGCACTGTTGGGTAGGGGGAGATCCCGCCTTACCATGTTTAGTGACCAAAATATACATAAAATTATTAAATTGCTTTTACTGTGTAGGGCATTGCATTAGTTTAAGTTTAGCTGAATTAAGTCGGAAGCTTTTTTTATATATTACATTTGCAAATGTTTTCCTTTATATAACACTACTGAAAGCAAGCGTATTTATAACTGTATAAATACAGGTACGGGGTCAAGAGGTCATAGATGTGCGTATGGATAAATTTTGATGTAATTTCTCAGTGACGTCATAAAGGGTCGACGCGCGTTCAGTGGATTACATACATGCCGTTGGGTTTGAAAAATAATGCATTTCACACGTTAAAAGTCACAATCATGCAAATATAAAGTATGAATATGTCACAAATGTAAATATAAGTAATAAGGTATCATTTTTTGAGTTTTATTGGGATGTAAAACGGGTTGGCACATGATCAAATCTTCCATAAAGCCCTTCGGTCTTTATGAAATTTCTTATTTCTTAAATAAAACTCCTAAAGCCTGAATGCTTCTCCGCTTTCACCCCTTGGTTTCAACCATAACGCCCCCTTCCCTGTTCAAGATTCCAATATCCGCCACTGATATGTGCCCATGCATTCTTACTAAGGCATGGTCAATTGATTTAGATGAGGGACTGGTATTTTTTGTAATAGAATTCTGATCCTGGAATGGTTGGAAAAAAAAGACAAATTCCAGTGGCGTAGCATCGTTTTTTAAAGAGGGAGGTCAGCCAAGAAAAAAATATATACCCGAGAAAACTTGACAAGATTAAAAAAAATTGTCTTAGCCCGAAAATCCCATTTCGGGGGATTGGGGTTGGAGGGTCCAACCTCGATCAATCCTAATTTTTTTTTTCAAAAAAAAATTTACATTGCCCTTAGTGGACTATACTTCAACAAAAGTGGGGATGGGGCTGGACTGTCAATGAACATTACATTTTCAAGTTATGTCTGGAAAAAGAGGGGGCTGATATTATGTGCCTGTAATTCGTCCTCATCAATCAGGACCCCCTCCCAGTCGTTAAAACATCAACATTCATCATACTAGATATACAATATGTAAATGTATTCTTACATCACGTACTGAACTTTTGGAATGAACATCATAAAGAGTTAACACAATATAAAGATATTTGTAAATCACATAAGAAAGAGTTGACATAAAGTAATTATATATCCACATCAAGGAATGGAGTTTTGAGAACATGTAATAAAGTTTGATACATTATAAAGATATGTTCACATTATGTTATAATTTATTTTACACCACGTAATAAATCGCTGACATAAAAGTAAGATTTGTTCACCTTACATCATGATGTCCTCGGCGTAAAATACAGATGCATTAACATCACGTAATAATGCTTTGATATAATAGAAATATGTATACACACCCAAAAAGGAATGGGCTTTTGACGCAATGATAAGTTTAATTATAGAACACGTGTAAAATAAAATTTACTTGACGTAATGCAATTTTGACCCCACATATAAAAAAAAATAAAATAATGTGAAGAAGCATTCATTTCACGTATATAATAAAGTTTTGACACAAATACGATATTTTTACTGCACATAATGAACTTTTTACTTCAAGTTATATATAAAGAGCTGACAGAATGAAAGGATGTATTTACTTCTTGTTATGCAGTATTAACATGATGTTAAGATATTTTTACATCATCTCATAAAAAGTTGACATAACATAAAGATAAGTTCACACATGATAAATTGACATAATGAATGCATAGTTGTATGCTATGAAGCACTGATGGCGTTCCATACAAATTACTGCTAATACCGTACTTTGTTCTTTCGAGATTACGTGACGAAAACAATCTCGTCTTTTCACAGCACCAATTATTAGGAGAGTAGGCTAGCGTATCAGACACCCCTGTCTAGCAAAGATGATTATCTTGCACAGCAGTAAATTGAGTCTTTTCATTATATATAGGAAGTATCCTTTCTGAATTAGAAGAATGTCCCACAGAAACCAGGGGTAACTGGAGCTACACCTACAAAGATACACAAGGGACTAGCATTTGCCAGTCGAATTCCTCCCTTGATGCCTGTAGTCAAAACACTACTTTTACCTTTGATTACACCAAATGTGCCAATGATATTATGTTTTCAAGTAAGCATTGTATATAATAACAAGCTGTGATTGATATACACAACTGCCCAAACATTTCCAGGGACACGCCATATTCATTTAAGGATATCCGATCCTCAGCCAGAAAGGACAACTCAAAACATTAATATTTGATTTGAAATGCATCAAAATGAAGCTTAATTTTCATTTTTTTTTCATCTTTATAAGATTCAAGGTTTTTGGAAGTCTTAAGAAAGGTCTTATAAAAATTTACATGTGTACCCTATAAAAGGAGAAAAAATAGTACAGTTTTAGAGAAATAAGATTTTCTTGAATTCAGCCTTAGATACCAATGCTTATTAGCATGATATGAAATACATGTTAGACGTGATTTGTGGTGTCAAAAGCCTTTTACACTATGTATGATAGAATACATGACGGAAATAGAAGACAAAAAATACCAAATATGTATAAAAACATGACAATTTCTCTGAATGCCTGGATACCTATCTTTCTTTAACCTAAAATATATTTGTTCATCAATTTGCATTTAGAAAATGCATTGCTGATATTACAATTCGCTTTTTATGCAAACAAATTTGGAGATTTGACAATTTTCCCTATATAGTATGATTATCTTTAATCTAACTTTAACGAAATACTGTGGATAAATTTACATAACTTTGTGGATTCAGAGATATTTGATTACTTAACTGCTAATTTTATAAACCTGAGGATCGGACTACCTTAAGTGATATCAAAAATACAAAACAATATAACATATTAAACATATACTGTGAAAGCCATTTACGATGAAATGCAGTGTGGTTTTGATTTTAAAATTTTAAAATTATCAAACAAACGCAAGCTATATATTTTCTGAATCTAATTGAAATCGATCAGCAAATGTAGTAAGGAACCCTCTCTTCACTGCACACTAAAGAGTTCAGATTCTCTGGCATTTTTTGCTGTTAGAGTGATCTGCCCTCAGATTTGAATTCTAAAAAATAGAAGTTCACAGTATATTACACAATTTGTAATAAATTCAAGTATTCTTTACAATTCAAAAGGCCAAGATAAATTATTTGATCATGTTATTTACATGTACTCGCCCCTTGGAAGTACACAACAGTCGTTTCTATTCACTAATACTGTGTCGTGTTTGTTATTTTTCCTGGGGGTAAATGCCACATACATAAAGCGAATATTAGATAGATAAGCTTAATATTAACACCTTTATGCAATATATTTTTCTCAGTGTCCAAAAAAAAAAATTCACTGGTGTAGAGAGGGTTAAGATTAATAAAAACCTTTAATATGTATTCAGCCATTTGGAGGAACTTTCATATTCTAAATTTTGTTTTCAGCTGAAGGACGTTTACATTGCATTTTTTCTATCAATATTACGCCATCTTCGTATTACACAACGCTATACAATGCCGACTCAGCAACAAACGAAAATAGCACTTTTCGATTTTCATGCATTGTAAGTATTAAAGTTTTTTTCCCCAATATCACTATATATATGTTTTTTTAATAAGACATATTGCCATATTTTTCTTTTTTTTTTTAATCTTTTATCATTAAAATAATAATTTACCGAATAAGGATTGTCTATATTATTAATCTTAAACCTTTTTGTGGCTACTTTATTCTAAATCACTACATCAAATATCTCTTAGTTGTCAAATAAGATTAATTTTTTCCGTCATTTAATATTGACTTGTATAAAAAATTAGCAGATTATTGACATTATCATTGAAAATACTAGTAGTAAAAAAACAAAAGCAATTCTGAATCGGTATATGTTTGATATAAGCAATGCAAATTATTATTTGCAGTTCAGCAAAATGCTCTTATTGAAATTGGATAAATCAATGTGATAGTGGCACCAATTTTAAGGTGTAATATCCCTCTGAATAGAGAGATAACTTTCTGATGACAATTTCCTATGAAAGCCAATGGATTGTCATATCAGATTTAATAGATTCCATTCGTGAAGACTGTCTTATAGTCAACTCAATCAAATTTGTTCAATCGTTCAGACGTGGATTTCTAGTTTCTATTGCCAATATTTTTATTAATTATTTATAATAGTTTACCTAAAACATTTATACCCAGTTCCTTCAAACGGTGTAAATTGAGATATTTCTATCTCTTAAAGTATGTCATTTAATTGTTATAGCAATTTCAGATGCAGGATTGTTTATATACATTTAATTAATATTTTGTTTCACTAAAAAAAATTTCAAGGGCGATATTGGAAAGATAACTCTTGTTGATGGATGCTTATTATTTTACAAGCATAGAAAACAATTTGATATTCTGATTTAAAAAGCGACGCTTTGGTATGTTTTCTAATGAGAACTGGATAGGTACGAGAGTAAATATTATTTTATATACACCTCATATTTCTAATTTTATTGTGAGATAAAAAATAATTTATCTTTCTATTTATTATATCATATTTTCTTTACATCATAATTTGACATATTATTCATTTCTCAAAAAGCAAGCAACACTTCATACTTCAAACTATTTTCCATTTGAATTTAATGCTGTTGTTGTTGATGAAAATCAATGATTGGAATTCTTAAAATACATTGTAAAATGGTGAAATGTGGAGCAGACGGATATTTCACCTTTAAAAATTCGATGTTTTTAATAATTTATTTCGCATTTATTCATTTGGATTTTAATACATTTGAATAAAAACATGCTTAAAGAATTATGTAGTCACAAAAACGAATTAGATGTATGTTGCAACCACTATTGAAATAATTATTGATTTCAATAGTGCTTTGAACAATGAATCCAATTTATATTGAAATAATTATTTCAAAAGTTGCTGACGCGGTGAAACTTTTCTTTCAATACTGGTAGTATTTCAATAGTGGTTGAAGCCTATGGTTACCATATTGAAATGCACTCTCACCCACTTCAGTAGAGGTCGTATTTCAATAGTGGTTTAAACCTATGGTTATTATATTCAAATGTACTCTCACCCACTATTGAAATAATTATTTCAATAATGGTCGTATTTCAATAGTGGTTACTATTTATGTTTGTTATTGAAATGCGCCCTCACCCACCATTGAAATAATTATTTCAAAAGTGGTCGTATTTCAATAGTGGTTATTATCTATGTTTGTTATTGAAATGCACTCTCAACCACTATTGATATAATTATTTCAATAGTGGTCGCAACAGATGCAAGTTTTAAATATTTTTAATATTCCACAGAGCCAAAATGAATTTGAACTACCCCATGTATATATGTATATTTATTTAGATTCCGAAACTTCATAAAAATCCTTACAAACAAAGATACATTGCGGGTTCCAGTAAATGTTCAACCAAGCCTCTTTCGTCACTCCTCACTAAGATATTGACAGTAGTGAAGGAAAAACTTCAAGAGTATTGTGCTACAATATATTCAAGAAGTGGTGTGAATCAGATGTGGGTACTCAAAAATTCCAAAGAACTTTTGGACAATTTGAAATCCCAAGATTTTACCAAAATCAACAGCTTAAAAATTTACGACTTTCCAACTTTATATGCAATCATTCCCTCACGATAAATGAAAGTCCAGCCTTTTTGGTATCATTGACAGCTGCTTTTACAATAGAAATGGAACTCGTCAATTTACTTACCTTGTCATTGGTCATTACCGAAATTATTTTGTAAAAACACATTCTGATTGCACACACAAGTACTCTGAAGTTGACATCAAAAAGATACTTAAACTTGAGTTTCTGATTACCAATATATATTTGTTTGTTGGAGACCAGGTGTTCCAACAATCTATTGGAATTCCCATGGGTACCAATTGGGCTCCGTTATTAGACCTATTTTTGTATTCATATGAAGCAGAATTTTGTAAACTCTTATGCGTAAAAAGAAGAAAACACTTGCTGTGGCCTTCAACTCGACCTTTACATATATCGACGACGTATCATCAATTAATAATGGTGATTTCAATTCCTACGTCGAAACGATTTATCCTGGTGAGCTTGAGATAAAAGATACCACGAAGTTTGACACATCTGTTTCATACTTGGATATTTTACTTGAAAAAGACGTTAATGATAATCTAACAACCCAGCTATATGATAAACTTAATGACTTTAACTTTTCTATCGTCAACTTCCCTTACTTATGCAGCAATATGCCTTCATCACCTGCATACGGAGTGTATATATCTCAGTTGATTCGATACGCAAGAGCATGCTCTACGTATGAAGAATTCCTGAAACGAGGTAAATTATTGACAAGCAAGTTGATGAAACAAGAATATAAACAGTCTCGTTTAAAGTCATCATTTCCTAAGTTCTATGGTCGATGACCTTGTCAGCAAATACAATTTATCATTGAGTCAAATGCTGACTGACGTTTTTGATACTAATTGTTAGTCCATTATTCATACACTGAATTGACGACGGATTTTTCCGTTATTTCCCGATCATGACAAGGAGCACACGGCGGGTGTGACCGGTCAGCAGGGGATGTTCAATCCTCCATGGCACCTGATCCCCCTCTGGTGTTTCAGAGGTCCGTGATTGCTATGCTCCTATTTTGTATTGTTTTTTTGGACTTTGATATCCAATACTGTTTGCGTAATCTCCATATCCTTCATGTGTTTGTTTTCTTGCATTCATTCCATTTGCTTTTTAAATGATTAAATGTTACATTAATTTTAACATGTACTATTTTGCGTACAACTTTCAAGTGATCCTAGATGTTAGCCAGCTGTTTTGAATCTTTGGTTATTTGTGACCAGAGTTTACCCATTTTTTAGGACAGTGAGATACAGATAACCATTGTATTATAAGTCTGCCATATAGCTGGATTGATTTCCATGTCGTTAATCTTTATATACTATATACAAGGCGCCAAACGAAACAAACCGGAAAACGTGACAAAAGGAAGCAAAAATTCATTTTAAAATGTTTTTGTCAGATTTGTATTGTTGATGGATTTTTTTTAGATCAATTGCTATTTGATATCTTCATCTTTTAAATTAAAGTACGAATGAAAATCACATTATTTATTTTCGCGCGAGTGAAGGAAAACTATTTCATAACTTGATATATCTGAAAGCCGCCAGTCCCCTAAGTTATGTAAAAGACCAAAATAATTTTAATTTTGTTTTTTTTTTTCAGGTTAGAAAGCATTATTTAATTTCTATTTTTATCTTTGTTTAATTTAGTACATAGAATTGGTATCTGCAGACTTGGTTCATATAACGCAGTATCCCCAGCACTGTCATCCACAGCAAACAGCAACAGATGTTCCCTCCCCCGGGGCTTCATTAACTCTCTCATTCCAAAGTAAGTCAAGGATTTAATATCACTGTCAGTGACACATTAATATACCAAGTTTTAAAAATTATAATATAAACAAAAATATTCTTTTTTTCAGGTCATTGTGGTGAGTGTTTGAAGTTACCATTTCATCTACAATGGAGACTATTGGGTGTAAATTTTTTGTAGACAGTGGAGCAAGCGGCACCACGTGATCGCTTTACCTGGCGTCTGTCTGTCTGTACGTCCGTCTATCTGTCCGTCTATCACACCTTATATCTCAAAACTGTAAAGATGTGGACTTAATATTTTGCACATTTATTGCTTATATCATGGCATTTGTAAATTGCCATGGATACCGACCTCAATACCCTTGACCTATGTCCTTTGATTTACTTTACTAAAAAGTTCCAAGTGCCAATATACAGCATATACGAGGGGTGATCAAAAAGTTCTTTAAAAGATCTTTATATTTATAAAACCACAATTCAGATCAGAATGAAATTTGGCACACATAGAGTCAGACAAATGTTCTATAAAAAGCATAGGTAATGGAACGTTTTGCCTCGTGCTTGTGACGTCACATGTGAAAATGACGTCATAAGGTAGATCACTTATGACAAAAAATGGTTGACTCAGTCGTATTCGAGAAATGAACGGCTGTAAAGTTAAACGTATATCTTGGAAATCCCTTTGCAGAAGTTTATAACAATTTGTACACGGTTTATGAAGACAACACTCAAGCCAGAAGTTTTGTCACAAATTGGATTGATTGTATAAATGAAGGAAGGGAAATGTTCAAAAATGTTTGTTCTGTTGCCCATTGAAAGCAAACTGGGAAAGAGACGTGTCTTTTGTTTCGCAATTTGATATGAGAGATCGCCAAGTTACAGTTTGAAAAATAGATAAATATCTTTACAATAATATAATTATTAAATCCTTAAAATATCGTTTACTTTAGACTTTAAACATATCAGATATGATAAATTGAAGGTACCCATGCTTAACCCACATGAATTAAACGAGGCTCAAAAGACAGATGACTTGGGTTTTGATGGTCACCATGCTCATTCTGCATTAGGGTATCATTATCCACCCATACGATTGCTGAGATTAGGCCATTTCTGACAAATGGACCGTTTCTGTTGTAAAAAAAATAACTTGCATGGTAAGAAATATTAGAGCCGGAAAAAATTTTAAGCTTCTGTGACAGAACGCAAAAGAGCATGTCACATGACAGCTTATATCACGTGATCCGCGCATGGACAGAATGATTGCAGATGCGCATTCAAATTGGAGAGGACAACTTTGAAACATTTTCAACACTGAAACCCTATATCAATTCTTAATTGGAAGTAATTTAATTAGTTCGCGAACTTTTTGATCACCCCTCGTATTTAACATTTAAGGGGGGTAATTCTATGCTATTTAGCATGTGTACTGATCGATTGTTAAAAAATATTATGAAAAATACTAACGTTACAATTCACTTGAAATTGACTTTTGACCTACTTTACAAAAAATACCCCGGACAATTTAATTGAACTTAAGAATTTTGAGGGGCGGGTGTTCATAATTAATATTTATACATGTGTTTGAGCTCATAATAATATTCTTTTAAACTATGATATTCAGTGACCACACAAACTGATATTTAAATATTCTGAAAATACATTGGGATCGGGATCCCACAACAAGGATCGCGTAGATTGACAAATAGTGTAGCTCTATCAGGTCGAGTACACTACCTTATATGGAAGGCAATTTACAACACGTGACGATGTCTTCGTCACACCTGTTCTTCTGTTCAATTGAAAGGCCAAAGTTGAAAGATTTATACCGGGTATTTTAAAGACACTGCTCCATTCTCACATTTAATATTGGAGTTGTTTTAGATGATTAGCAGTTGCTTCTAATACCGCATAAAAGCTTTTAAATTGACGTTTGCATGTACATAAAACATTTTGATAACAAAGAGCTGTTAAATACTAATTGTGCACCATGTACTGCTGTCTAAAGCTATGAACACCTATATCACGTGAAAAAAAACTCGAAATGCTTTATCGACACGATTGCACCTACGTCTCTTTGAAAAATGGTTTAGGCCGATGTATTATACGTCGATACAAGACTTCAGAAAGCAAATTTTGTAAACGTGAGCATGGAAATGAAAGATTATACATCATTTTAAATATTATTTCATAATTCTCAAAAAAGAATTGAAACAAAGTGACAATTCAAATTGCCCTTTATTTTCATCACAACTGAGTACTTGTACATGTAGTAGCCCACAATGCATTGCAACTCAAGGTCAAGGGTCACGAGGTCGGTAACCATGGCAATTTACGTAAAAATTTATGCCACAGTGCCAAGCAATAAATGTGCAAAATATCAAGTCTATATCTTTTACATTTCTTGAGATACAAGGTGGGACAGACGGACAGACAGACAGACGCCGGGTAACATGATATAAAAATGGGCTTGCAAAATGGGTGTGTGGTCCAAAGTATAAGAGAAATCGATGTAAACAACGCACCCCTGCCACATGCATATTAATCAGCTAAATTCCTAATTACAGTGTAAGGAAGTAAAAATCAAAAGTTAAAAAATTACAATATTTGATGGAAAAATGGAGGCAAAATACGTAGAAAATTCTTTATCTTATTTTTGTAATTACCGGTGGTCTTACACGATTCCTTCTTAAACAATTTGAGAAAAAAATCAGTTTATGTTTAGACTTTGATTTATCTGTTCATGCCGTTAAAAATTCAGTGAGGAAGAATTTGATAGAATTGAAAATGTAAGGGGTCAAAACATTTTTTTTGAAAAAAAAAACTATTCAGTATATAACGAGAGATGTGGGGGTCCTCGCATGATTACCTGACAATGCCTGACTACCCCTCTTTTTGGAAAAAAGATGATGTGACATTTGACCCCCGGAAAATTGACAAAAAATTAAACATCCAAATTTTCTCTAATTTTTTGCATGCAACTAATCACTGATTTGTGTACACCAATGTAATCCTCTTTTTAAAAAAAATAAAAACGTAAATTGGAAGACTTAGAACTTTTCATGTGCGTAGGAGTACCATGTTTACATTCAACTCCCTTATGAAAATTGACCGCCCTACTTACTGATGACCTTTAAATATGTGAACGAAAGAGGGTACATCTTTCTCTTTTGGCTAACATTTTATCTAAATTTACCTAGAAGTTGAAGGATCAATCTTTTCAAGGAAAGGACAAGGTCAAATAACCTCCTCGTGTAAAATCCTTATTTAGAGCACATTTTTTCTCCCCTTGGCTCTTTTTGGGCTCATGCTTTATTCACAGAGTACTCTCTGGTAGAGGGTGTGTAGTGACAATGAACCAATATTTTAAATGTGTAAGGTCAAAGACAGAAAATCTCTTTGCATAAAATAATACAGAGCATAAGTTCTTTCTAATTTTTAGAGATTATAGGTAAAAGTCAACAAACTTTTTGTGTACAATCCTTGACCAGGCTTTATTTTTTCTCCCCTTGGCCATACCTGGATCAAACACTTTCTAGATTGGCTTTCAAGTTTAATGAAAAACTATGCAAATAATATCTTGATCATTTTTCCTTCCATCCAAGTCACACACACAAAAATGTAAATGAGTTTGAGGTAAAGGCCTAAATCCATTACAAAAACATGACTGTCTTTAACAGTACGACATTTAACTCTGGACACGACATAGCCCCATTACTACCATTTCTCATTGCGATATCAAAAATATTTTTGTATCACTTGGTGGGATTTCTTAGCAGTATCCCAGGGTCTTATGTTGAGCTAAAAAACATCTCAACTTCTAAAGATATGGAGTCCTAAAAACTCAGAATCCCATGGGAGAATGTGGGATTTTGAATCCCACCAACTATCCCATCATTCTCCCATGGGAGAAAAAATATCAGATGGGATGTTTTATACCAAATGGGATTTTTATCAGCCCTGTTTTTTTTTTGTCACCGCAACTCCTCATTACCCGCTGCACAGAATTTCGTAACTTTGTAGATATTTAGGACACAATGTGTAGATGTGCATATTACCAGAAAATTCCGAATCCTTTATTTTTCTGGGAATTTCGGCACTTTTCAACTTAGATTTTTGGGGATATCTTGAATATAGCGATGAACAGTTTGTCAGTGCAACTCTTCATAAAAATCGCTGCACAGAATTTCATCAAACTTTGCAGATATTTAGGAAACAATGTGTAGATGTGCATATTTGCCGGGAAATTCCGATTCCTGTTTTTTCCGGGATTTTCAGCACTTTGAGTTTTTGGGGAGCGTGGGGTATGTGAGCTTGCTCATTGTTATTTGCAAGTGGGAATAGGTGGAATTGAGATTTTTAAAAAGTGGGAATAGGTAGAATGGTGGGATTTTCAGTCCCACCAACTATCCCACGTTTCTCCCATGGTAGAAAAAATGTCAGATGGGATGTTTTCTCGTGGGGGATTTTTTTCTCCCATAAATTTGTTTAAATGAGATAAATCCCACGGATATTGACAATTATTTTCTCCAGTACATTGTTATTGTTGGCATATTTTCTACATATTATTTATGTTATGTATATTATGATGAGAAATTTGTCATTGTCATACTGTATGGGATATATTTCATGCTTCTCAATGTATGGGAGAAATTGTTTGATTGTCAATATCCGTGGGGCTTATCCCTTTTGAACAAATTTGTGGGAAAAAAAATCCCAGTGGGATAAAACATCCCATCTGACATTTTTTACTCCCATGGGAGAAACGTGGGATAGTTGGTGGGACTGAAAATCCCACCATTCTCCCATGGGATTCTGAGTTATAGGACTTCATATCTTTGGAAGTGGAAATGTTTGTAAGTTGAACATGAGTCCCTGGAGTACTGCTTAGAAATTCCAACAAGTGATATAAAAATATTTTGGATATAATAATTAGAAATGGTTGTAAAAAGACTGGACTATGTCGTGTCCAGAGTTAAATGTCGTATTTTTCTTTATATTTTGAGTACGCAAAATGAACTAAAAGTATGTTGGAAAAAGTACTCACATTGACCCGTACCTGAAATGTTGTAGATGGATAAATATATCCTCAGGGCATAAAAACCATACATTCTGCTATAAAATGTTGTATGTTATTAATCCTTTCTCTTGCATCAATGTGGTCCCTCCCTTTGTCCCGTACCACACCCTACAATACTTACGAATTTTTCGACATGCACGTACATGTATACTTATCCTAGGCATGTCTCATATATAGAGTGGGTCCATAAAGAGGGGATCAAAGTTTTACAAGGGAATATAAAAGAAAAAAGATCTTTAAAATTCTTTTCAAGAGTAACTGACAAGAACAACTTATGAGAAAGCTTCATTACTTGGTGTGGAATCCAAATAGTTATAAAAAACATTACTCCTACCATTTTATGCAATTTAAATCATAATGCACAAGAATATTTAACTAAAATACAGAATTAAATAATAATGTTTTTCTTATCTAATTTTACTGATAGTGTTGCCATTGTTACGAAAATAGATACTGTCAAACCACATCATCTCAAAATAGATGGGACCATTATCAAAAATTGAGATAGCTAATGGTTTGCGATAACCTTGACATTGTATTTGACCACCATTTGTAATTTCTAAAATTCTATTGCACAGCTACAGGATATCACTAGTCATCTGACAAAAGATGAGTACGCTACTGTGTAAAATGGAAGAGGATTTCTGGTCTTTAAGCATAAAAACGTTATCATTCCACTTCCAATTGACCCCCACGGGCTAGAGTGATTATGATGATTTCAGAATCTTATTGCACATATAAAGGGCACCACCAACCATCTCCCAAAAGATGATTAAGCTACTTCGTAAATGTAAGAGAAGTTATGGAACCAAAGGCTGTTTGCATTGAAACAAACGTCATTTTCCGACCCCATGGCCAAAATAAAAATTCCGAAACCTTATTGCTTATCTACATGATACCATCAATCATCTCTCAATAGCTGATAAAGCTACTATATAAAATGTAAAAGGATACAAGAAAACAGGGCCTCTTGCATAAAAACGTCCTTTTTTAAACCCCCATTTGACCCCCAAGGATTAAAAGGAAAATTTTGCATCCTTATTGCACATCAACAGGACACCACCAACCATGTTTCAAAAACTAACTAGGTCACCATGCACCTTCCAAAATGTTTGCTTGTATTCTGTAGCTCAGTAATTACATACCAGAATTCCTTTTATTATAAGGTTTATTTAAGGAGAGATAATACAAAAATACTAAGTATATGCATATGTCTGGGTTAGTATAGTCTTATTATGTTCCCCAAACGAAGTTGGGGAACATATTGTTTTTACTCTGTTTTTTATTAAGGTCTTTCGTCTTCACGGAAGACCTTATAGTTATTCTATTGTTTCTTATTATTAAGGTCTTCCGTCTTCACGGAAGACCTTATAGTTATTCCAATGTTTCTTATTAAGGTCTTCCGACTTCCTTCGGAAGACCTTATTGTTATTCGTCTGTTTTTTATTTTTATTATTATTATTATTATTTTTCTTTTTTCATAGTTAGATGATGCATCATGAGAATATCTCCAGACGTGTTTTTCATTTTTTCGAAATTCACTTTCGTTCGCGATTTGGGGGGATTTTTGTCTTTTTTAAACGGCAATTTGTCCAGCAGTTTTCTCGAGAACGGCTGAAGATATGAAAGTGAAAATCACTGAGGTAATAGAACATCGAACTCCAATCTGAACAACGACCTTTATTTTTCGTCGTCGGCACATCCGGTCGCAAACGGAAGTGAATTCAAAAAGTCCCATTTTTCAACTTTTTTATTTTTCGATATTTTTCTTTAGGATTTACAGGGTTTATAATGTGTCTAATGTGAATTCTAAATATGTGTTCCGTGTCTTGATGCGTGCATATATTGAAAAGATATGACCGAACCAAACTTTGTCCCACTGTCGGGGGTTCGAATCCCGCCGTGGGCGTTCCCAAATTTTTTCTTTGTTTCTGTCATTTTTCAATTGCAAATGCCTTTTCTCACTTTTATAACATGTATAAAATATTTTGCCGATTTTTTAAAGCTGTATTTAAAGACATTTTGAGGTTTACCTGTAAAAATCATGATATATGTTGAGAGACTGCTGTAAATGAACGTAAACAAAAAAAAATCTGAAATGGGATGAGGCAGCTTAGACCTCTAACGAAAAGTCGGTCGGAAGACCGCTTTTTGCTCTAGGAACAAGAACACATCTAGTTAGGGTCTTCCGTCTTCAGCGGAAGACCCTTCTATTATTCTTCGGTTTCTTTTTCACTTTTATTATTATTAAGGTCTTCCGTCTTCAGCGGAAGACCTTTCTGTTATTCTTAGGTTTCTTTTCCACTATTTTTATTATTGTTTTTTTTTCTTACCGATTTTGTGCGCGCGAGTTCTCGAGAACAGGTCGATCGATTTTCATGAAACTTTCAGGTCTGATAAAACATCAACAAATCTAGATATATATTTTTTTATTTTGATGACGTCACTTCCGGTTCGGAGTTTTCTGCGATTTAGTGATTTTTAGAGGGTCACTTTGTCCGGCAGTTTTCTCAAAAAGTACTTAACACAGAAGCATGATATTTTCAGTGATGCTAGAGCAAACTTTGGAGAGGTGCCTTTTGTATATCACAACTACCGGAAGTACGACGCACCGGCGCTCGCTATGGGCCGAAAATAGTCCTATCATGACTTTTAAAATTTTTAACGCCTTTTCTATGATAACTTTTTACCTAGAAATATTTTGTTAAAACATATAGAACAAAAGAAGTGTAGAATTACACAATCTTTCAATTGATATCTCAAAAAAAGGGCTGACCCCTAAAATTAGGGTTTTAGAGGGGCCAGCAGTATTTTCCTGATATCTCAAAAAGTCTTAACAATTTGTTAAGCATCATAGAAGAAAAGTTGTTCAGAATAACAATAGCAGATGCGGAGATCATTTAAAGTAGTTAAGATGGCGTCACTTCCGGTCAAACCGGAAGTATTTGTAAATGGCTCGTTTTTGCACACAGAACCGTAAATGTCTAACAGTCTCGATCTCATCATCTTCAGAATTAGACGGAAGACTTATTTGTTGCTTTGCAACAAGCTCGTCTAGTAAAAATTAACTTCTTTTTACTTTGTGAGCATAAATCTCTTGAAATACCACTATTTGTTCTGACTTTTAACCTGTCTGTATGACCTTTGACCTTGACCTAAAGTCCATGTTCTAGGAAACAACGCAACATTATTTATTCTATAAGCCACCGCTAATACCTGGTAATCAAAAAAAAAAAACCATCAAGAATATTCTCCTAAGCTCCTTTTAAACAGAGGCTCAATTAACAAAAAAATGACACCTTTTATCGTGATTTTTAACGTTTGA